>NC_057759.1:1920082-1966860 GCF_004010195.1 Chiloscyllium plagiosum
CTTTTCCCAAGACTCTTCCATTTACTGTATAATTCGCTCTAGAATTAGACTTCCCAAAATGCATCTCCTCACATTTACCTGGATTGAACTCCATCTGCCACTTTGCCACCCAACTGTCCAGTCTATCTATATTCTCCTGTGTTCTTTGACAGTCCCCTATGCTTTCTGCTACTCCACCAATCTTTGTGTCATCTGAAAACTTGCTGATTAGTGGCTTCGGCACTGATACCTGTGGAACACGACTGGTCACCTTTCTCCTTTTCAAGAAACTCCCTTCCAGTACTACTCTGTCTCCTGTTCCTGTCTCCTGCTCAACCAGTTCTTTTTCCACCTGGCTCGAACACCCTGCACACCATGTCACTTCACTTTCTCCATTAATTTACCTTGGAACCTTATCAAACGCCTTACTAAAGTCCATGTGTATGACATGTACAGCTTTTCCTTCATCTAACAACTTGGTCACTTCCTCAAAGAACTCTATTAAATTGGTAAGGCACGAACTCCCCTGCACAAAATCATGTTGCCTATCACCGATCAGCCCATTCTTTTCCAAATATAAATAGATTTTATCCTTCAGTACCTTCTTCAGCAACTTTCCCACCACTGACATCAGGCTCACTGGTCTGTAGTTACCCGGAATATCCCTACTACCCTTCTTGTACAGGGGGACAACATGAGCAACCCTGCAGTCCTCTGGCACCTCACCTGTGTTTAATTTTCCCAACATTGACTGGGATACACTTAGTGCCAGAGGTCTGGATGGGGCAGAATTTGTAAGAAGCATCCAGGACAGTTTTCTAGAGCAGTATGTCAATAGTCCAATGAGGGAAGGGGCCATATTGAACCTGGTGTTGGAGAATGAGCCAGACTAGGTGGTAGAAGTTGCGGTGGGGATTCCTTTGGGAACAGTGACCACAATTCTGTAAGTTTTAGTATACTCTTAGACAAAGATGAGAGTGGTCTTAAGGGAAGTGTACTAAAATGGGCCAAGACCAATTATCTCAAAATAAGGCAGGAGCTGTGAAATGGGGATTGGACACAGCTATTTGATAGGAAGTCCAGATTTGATATGTGGGAGGCTTTCAAGGATAGGTTGATGATAGTGCAGGATAGTCATGTCCCGTTGAAAGCAAGGGATAGGGAAAACAAGAATCGTGAACCATGGATGACAGGAGAAATTGTACGAGTAGCCATGGGGAAAAGGGAAGCATACATAAGGTCCAGGCAGGTAAGAACAGAACGAGCCCTGGAGGAATATCAGGAGAGTTGGACCAGTCTTAAACGAGGAATCAAGCAGACTAAAAAGGGTCATGACATTGCTTCAGCGAGCAGAATATGGAGAATCCAAAAGCCTTTTATTCTTATATAATAAGCAAGTGGGTAACGAGAGAAAGGATTGGTCCACGAAAGGATAAGGAAGGAAGGCATTGTATCAAACCTGAGAAAATGGGGGAGATTCTGAATCACACATTTGCATCAGTGTTCACGGAGGAGAGGAACATGATGACTGTTGAGATTAGAGGTAGAAGCTTGATTACTCTGGATCATGTTGAAATCAGTAGGAAGATGTGTTGGGTAGACTACAGGTTATTAAGGTGGACAAATCCCCAGAACCGGATGGGATTTATCCCAAGTTGCTAAGGGAGGCAAGAGAGGAAAGAGCTGGGGCCCTGACAGATATTTCAGTAGCACCAGGTGTTCTTCCTCCAGGCTTCAGGTGGTTATGTTAATGTACAGATTTGAGACAGCCCAGGGAATCCCTTGTGGACTTCGACCTGTAAAGCCTGTCTTTTGGTTCATCCTGGAGATCGTACTCTTTGGAAGTCTGGAATAAAAACTTCTTATGCACAGTTTAGTTTAATTTTAGTCATCCCCTTTATTCAATAATAGCATCACTGTTACAACATAACACTGATACCTATAAGCTAAACTAACGAGTTCTAATAACCTAGGAGAGTGGGGTACCATCTCTTCAAGTGCCCCAGCAGGCTATTCCAATGTACTGTCACAAAGTGTCTGCTTTTATACAAAAGTTTACAAAAACATTGCAGTTCTTAATTAGACAGATAACAGTGCAAGACAATAATTCGTAAGAAAGTAAAATTAATTGACAGATGTGTGTGTGCTTGACTGATCACTCCTACAGGCCTTGAACTATCCATCAGATAGGAAAAACATACCTAGCTGAGTTAAACATCTGCTCGTGAAATAAGTCCCTATAAAGAAGTACCAGTCTAAATTAAGTGGGAGATGTCATAAGGTAACCTTGTACAGCTCACATGTCTGATATCATTGTTTTACAAAATGGCTTCTTAGCAAAGAAGGCAAATTTTTGACCATAAAATGGCTTCCTGACAGATTGTGTCAGAATCTCTTCAATGTTAGGTTTAGAATAATTTTAAGCTAGGAGCAGATTCCTGCTTTATATCTTAAGCACAGAATCATTCTGTACCTGAGGCTGAAATGTTACTGCAAGGTTGTATTTAAAATGAATAATTAGTCTCGAATTAACACTCTTTGCAAGATTGTGATTCAAATTCAAATAAGACATAAGATCTGACTAGTTAAAATTGATATTTGGGGCAGTCTGTAAGATCTGTAGAGTGGTGTGCAAGAACAGCAAGTTAGTTAAAGCTTCATTAATATTACCACTTGCAGAGTTTGTATTTAATAACTGGTAATGTCTACTCAATAGCATCATAGAGACCCAAAATGCAGTTAAATTCAATCCATAGCAGATAAGCACTAAGTATTAATTTTCTACAGGCTCCAATAGCCTCAGCACTAAAATGGCCTCTCCCTCTCGTGTCCTTTTGAACTCTCAAGTCAGCAAAGATTTTTTTCTCTCTGTCTGCCCGCTTGCAAGGGTTAATAAGAATCCATTCTAATTGGCAGCATCCTGCCGTTAATTACAAATCTTTTGATAGTACCGAGTTCCGTTTCAGGGTCAGAATCAAACACTCTCATTAATTTCACAAGGGAACGGCTGTGAATGTTATCACTTGGTGTCCTGTTCACACAGATTCACCGATGCAAATGTTCTTAATTGCCTTACAGCATCCTGTTATCATTTGATGAGCCCAGATGTTGCTATCTTCTGCATTCCTTGAGATCCCCCCCTTTTTCTGAGCCTTCCTGCCTGTCTATTTTCTAGTGCAGTAAATGTGTTCTATAATTCAGCATTATATTTTAGTTCAAAGTTTGTGAGAAGATTTGTAGCTCGGATGCTCGTTGCTGTGGTTCGGTTCGTCGAGCTGGAAGTTTTTGTTGCAAATGTTTCGTCCCCTGTCTAGGTGACATCCTCAGTGCTTGGGAACCTCCTGTGAAGCGCTTCTGTGGTGTTTCCTCCGGCATTTATAGTGGTCTGTCCCTGCCGCTTCCGGTTGTCAGTTTCAGCTGTGCGCTGTCGTGGTCGGATCATCAACACACCGGATCATCAACTCCACACTCACAGGAATCCGATTCACTAGAGAGGAAGAAAAGGACAACCAACTCCCATTCCTAGACGTGAGGGTACAGAGAACACCAAACGGAGAATTCACCACAAAGGTACACAGGAAAGCCACACACACAGACCAAGTCCTGAACTATGAAAGCAACCACCCCAATACACACAAACAAAGTTGCATCAAGACACCATTCAAAAGGACCACAACACACTGCAGCACACCAGAACTGCAAAAACAGGAAGAGGAACACCTATACAAGGTATTCGCCAAAAACAGATATCCTCGCAATTTCATCAACAGATGCCTAAGGGAAAGACAACGGAACAAGGACATGCCGCAACCCAAAGGACGAGCCACACTACCATACATCAAGAACATCTCTGAAATGACAGCCAGACTACTGCGACCACTGGACTTATAACAGCACACAAACCAACAGCCACACTCAGACAACAAGTCACCAGAACGAAGGACTCGATACCCAGTATGAGCAAAACTAATGTAGTGTACAAAATCCCATGCAAGGACTGCACAAAACACTATATAGGACAAACAGGAAGACAGCTAACGATCCGCATCCACGAACATCAACTAGCCACGAAACGACACGACCAGCTATCCCTAGTTGCCACACACGCAGACGACAAGCAACATGAATTTGACTGGGACAACACTTCCATTATAGGACAAGCCAAACAAAGAACAGCCAGGGAATTCCTAGAAGCATGGCACTCATCCACAAACTCCATCAACAAACACATCGACTTGGACCCAATATACCGGCCACTACAGCGGACAGCTGAAACTGACAACTGGAAGCGGCAGGGACAGGCCACTATAAATGCCGGAGGAAACACCATAGAAGCGCTTCACAGGAGGTTCCCAAGCACTAAGGATGTCACCTAGACAGGGGACAAAATGTTTGCAACAAAAACTTCCAGCTCGGCGAACAGAACCACAGCATTATATTTTAGTCTAAATGTTTAAAGACAGGCGTTAAGGCTATAGACTTTCTCATTCCCTTGTTTTGATATTTCATGACAACTACTTGGCTTATACAAGAATACTTAGTCCATTCAGTCAGTTGGTATTCTTAATAAGTCAAGTGCCTCCTCTGGCGAGTCATCGTATGGCGGAGCAGAGCTGAAAAATACTGGATTTCAGCATGGAAGTTCAGACTTGGAGGTAGAGGGGGAGACATGGGTCAATTAATCAGATTCCTCTTTGGCTTAGGTGAAAAGCAATGTACGGTCCATTTCATGCATAAGTGGACGACAATGTATATTCCTAGGATGAGACCAAGGATTATCAGTACGTCCCACAGGATCCATCCGTACAGCGACCATAGCCAGCAAGTAAAACTCCATCCACGTAAATTGGATGACTGTGGGGCAGGTACCTTCCCTGCGTCTTAACCTGTTTTGTTGATAACATCTGTATCATCCAAAATGTCTTTCAAGAAATCATCGATGGAGGTGCAACATTGCGGGCCAATGACTGAACAAATGTCTCCTCCTTTAGCAAGGGGGAAATCTAGCGCTAGTTGATTCTGAAGCATCATCATCTGAGTCTCTTGTAACTCTTTGTTCACCAGTTTCAAAGCATGGGCAGTCGAGTTAGCAGGTGTTTTGATATCCTGCGCAAGATCACTTATCTAATCTAGGGCCATCTCAATATCCCAGCCAGGAATAAGGCCTCCCAGCAACCTGGACCACCAGGTTTGTTGATGAAAGACATTCTGTAAATCCCGTTTTGTTTTTCCTCTACTTGCTGTTTCATACTGATTCACCTGCTGGTGGGTGTTCCATTCATCATCTACTTCAGGCATCTCACGGTGGAGGGGGGGGGGTGAAAAGTGGTGAGGACATTAGAATGATGGAAAAGTGAGCAGATAACACATGGGTCAGGGGGCTTAGCTTGAATAAAGAAACCATTAGTAACAGGAGGAGGTTTGGGAGTGCATAGTATTTTTGGTCTTTCTTCATCTTTCCAGCTTGTCTTGTTAATTACTGTAGCTACTGAATACAGGAAACTTATAAAGGTATTTCTGTCGGTGGCAGTAGGTTGGATAGGATAGGATTCCGTCAAGAAGGTATAAGTGATCAGTCTCATGGCAGTAGGTGCCTTAGGGTTTGGTGATTTGTGTACTATGTGCTCAATACTGCAATCTGTACGGTTCATTTTGAAAAGGGAACAGACGAGCATCTCAAGGTAGCAATTTTCAGTTGACAGAATGGACGAGGTTATGGAATTGTGCCATCTCACAATGACTGGCATAGAAGTGTTGCAAGGATGACAATAAGGTCGAGAGTCATGTTTGGATATGCAATGTGAGTAGTTTAAATGAGTTTCAGCTGGGCAGCTGCATTCATAACTTCCAATGGTATTAGTACAGGTATCATACATACAGACACATTGGAGTTTTAGCTGGTCTGAGTTATCACAGAAGGGTTGGTTACATTTGTGCACATGTACTTGGGTTGGGCTTTCATCGAATGCCTGTATCAGTACTAACACTAGAACTGTGAGGGGGCTACAAGCTTGCAATGGCCTTTGTAGACCCATGTTGAGCATCCTTCTACCTTTACTGCAGTTTCAGTTGTTAGAAGAACTTGATAAGGACTTTTCCAGGGGGTCCCAATTTTCCATAATTAAAGTCTTTCAATAGTATGTAGTCACCAGGGTTAATGTCTTTACACATTGGAACTCTTTCTTCTTTCTTCCCTGATATCCGATAAGCTTATTTGACCTGTTGATGATAAGATTGCAGTGCTTTGGTTAGCTTAATCAGGTACCTGTGCATCTATTCTGCCATGAAAGCACATCAACAATGTGTTGGGCAGTTAATGGTGCAGACCAGGGAGTCCTCGGGGGCTTTCCATATATTAGTTCAGCCACCGAGAATCCTGTCTTTTTCTGTGTCATGGATCTCATATTAAAAAGGGTGATTGGAAGTACTTGCAGCCAATTTAAGGCCTGCTTCTTCTACCAATTTGCTTAGCTGACCTTTTAGGGTACCATTGGCTCTTTCTACAATTCCCCCTGCTTTGGGATGGTTGGCACAATGGAATTTTTCATTCATATTCAAGCTCTTACATAGTTCCTTGTTTAGCTCCACACAGAAGTGGGGGCCATTATCAGAAGAGACCGTTACTGGTATTCCAAATCTGGGTATGATTTCCCTTAACAGAATTTTACAAGTCGTTGTTGCTGTGCAGTCAGTACAGGGATAAGCTTCAATCCGTTACTAAATACATCGATTATCACTAAGCAATACTTATAACCATGACATCTAGGTAACTATAAAATCTAACTGGATAATATCAAAAGGTTCACTTAGCAAGGGAGTTTCATCTGGTGGATACTTTATTCCTTTCCCGGGATTATACTTTTGACGAATTAGGCAATTTGCAGTTGCTTGTTTTGCTTTTTCTTGCAGGTGGGAATTCCACCAAGTTTGGAGAATTCTGTCCACCTACATACACATGCGTATGAACATAATCAACTAGAATAGGCAAAAGTGAGTCGGGCAGATGTATCTGTCTTACCAGCGTAACCCAAAACTTCTTATAACTACTTACATAACAACCATGGTTCATCTATTTTCGTCTTTCCTCATCAGAGGCGTCCCCCGATGGATCCGTATTTGCTCTCTTTCAGGCATGGTCAGGGTGTCAGAAGAGGAAATAGGAGATTCTCTCTTTGGTTTCCTATTCGTCATTTGAGTAACCATGTCTTTTTGCTCAAGAGCTGCTTTCTTAACAATTCTGCTGATGCAGCTGCTGCTTTTAATGACATCGGAAGTATCAGAAGAGTGAGCAGAATGTTTGATAATTGCCAATTGAGGGGGAAATTGAACAGCAATGAGGAGATTAGCATCACAGGCAACATTAAGGGTTGGGATTCCTGATGAGCTAAGGAAGCCGCGCTGTTGCCAATGTTGAACAAAATTATAGCGCATCTAAAGGCGTAATGGGAATCAGTATAGATATTAGCTGACTTTCATTTAGCAAGTATACAGGCACAGGTGAGAGTAAGGAGTTCAGCTTGCTGGGCGGAACAGGATGGGTCAGCCGAGTAACCTTTTAGTGTCTGGGAAAAAGTGACAATCGCATATTCTGACATACGTTTGCCCTCTGGAGAGACAGAAAAAGAACCACCGACATAAAGTGTAAGGTCTGGGTTAACTAGAGCCTGATCGATAAGATCTGGATGTGGTTTAGTAACAAGTTAATTTATGAGAACACAATCATGGGGAGGATCAGGCAGTTCAAGACATTCTTCCTGTAGGAATGTAACCGGGTTAATGTGAGAGCAGTATTTAAGGAGAGAAGCAGATTCTGAGTGGAGGACGTTTAGAGGTAAGCGAGGATATTGCAGAATGGGAGGTACAGACTTCTACATTTTGATGCAAAGTTATATTAGAGGCAGCCAATCCCACAGTATGGAACCATCCACTACTTTGTTGTTCAAAAATCAGATGAACTCAGCCTTGAATATATTCAATGGCCCCCTAACTGCAGGAAGACATCCCCACTTCTGAACTCCATTCCTCAATATCACTTGCCAATCTCATTGCTTGCTGCACCTGTTTGACAACTGACATTGACTGGTGTAGAAGGACACAGAGGCGCCTTTGCACATCCACACGTCATTCCTGACGAAAGGCTCAAGCCCGATACATCATTTCTCCTGTCCTTAGATGTTGCCTGACCTACTGTGCTTTTCCAGCGCCAAACTTTCTGACTCTAATCTCCAGCATCTGCAGTCCTCACTTTCTCCACATCCCAATATATCACCATTTAAACTATACACCTCTTTTCTGCTTTTTATTTTTGCAGCAAAGGCTATAACTTCATACTATGGTCCTGCATTTGTCATGTGTTTGCCAATTGAGACCCAGACCTGGATGACTTTTCCAGAGTCTGTCCCCTCCCTGAATTCACTCCCTTTCCTTTCAGTTCCTGCAAGTCAACAAATGAATCCCAGAATGAAACAAAGAAATGGAAAACAGGGTGAGAAAAGAGAGTGCTGTACACACAGATGTTGAACAGAGGAAGGAAGTTGCAGTCTGGGGTGAAACCCAATCTTCATTCAGAGAGAGGAGCAGCACCTTCCGAAGCTCATGGTCCAATGTCTGCATTCAGACAAAAGGAGGGTTGTGACTGGCAGGAGGACCACACTCATTCCGGTTGTCCAGGGCTCCTCATTGGTCCATTAAAAAATGTCGCAGGCCGTTTCTGCGGTGAGCGAGGAGCATGCGCATTATTTTGCTGACACCGGTGAACATTCACAGTGCTTGCTGACTCCAAGGAACATGCGCAGTATGCAGTGCAAAGATGCTAGTGTTACTGACAAATTTAAAGTGCCTAAATGCCAATTGTTTAAAAAAGGTTTGCAGTCACTATTTTCATTCCCTACTGTGGCTCGATATTTTATTTTATTCTGTTTACATTTTGTCCGAGTGCTCAACCTTTGTCTGTGTTTTCCCCAGGGTAGCATACTGTCCAAATCTAATGGGGCATAGCTTTAGGGTGAGAGGGTGAAGATTTAAAAGGGACTTGAGGGGTAACCTTTTCATGCAAAGGGTGGTGTGTGAATTGAATGAGCTGCCCGAGAAACTGGTAGAAGCTGCTACAATGATAACATTTAAGAGGCATCTGGATGGGTATATGAATGGGAAGAGGTGAGTGGGATATGGACCAAATGCTGGCAAATAGGTCACTATATTAATTTAGGATATCTTGTCAGTGTGGATCAAAAGGTTTGTTTCAACGCTCCATAAATCCATGGCTCGATTTCTACATAGTCGGGACCAATTGCACAAGACTTGGAATAGACCATCCACCCCTTCCAGCCTGTCCTTAGCTGTGGCCTAACTGTGCATATTTCAAGCAATTTTGTCAAAGAATTCTTAAGCTTTTTTTTAAAAAAAGAACATGCTTTCAGACTTTTATGATGTTTCTAAAGATATAATTTTAGCTATTCTCAATTTTAAAGGCCAGCCATTTCTCATGCACTCACATCTCCCAGATAGAGTCATCACCATCCATTCTCCCTGTGTTCTTGAAGGGCTTGATTCAGTGATCAAAGAGGACTTGAGGCATGAGAAAGGATGGGAGTGGGAAGGGAGAGAGAGACTAGATGGGGGGCGCAGAGGGTGTGGGGAGACAGAGAAAATGGACAGAGGGATAGAGGGTCGGGCTGAAGAGAGACTGGGGACAACAGGGTGGGGGAAAGAGAAGGGATGGTGGTGCGTACGAGAATGGGGGAGAGAGAAAGACAGAACGGCAACAGAGGGTTTGGAGTGAGACAGAGTGGGGGGGTATGAGTGTGGGAGAGAGAGAATGGGTGGGAGGGTAGGTGGGAGTGGAGAGAATGGACAGGGGGACAGAGGGTGGAGGGAGAGACAGCACAAATCCCATCTTCGCCAGGACTGATGTCAAGTGTCCTACGAATTGGAACCCATTCCTCCACAACAAACGAACTTCTGAACAGCACCAAACATAGACCCACCCCACTTACCCTACAGCCCTGCAGTTCCCCATTGCTAATACACCAAAACCTGCACATGTCTGGACACTTTAGCATGGCCAATCCACCCTGAACTGCAAATTTTTGAACTGTGGGAAGAAACCTGAGCATCCAGAGGTAACTCACACAGACACAAGGTGGAGAACGTGCCATAGTCCACAGACAGTCCCCTGAGGGTGGAATCGAACCTGGGTCCCTGGGGTCATGAGGCAGTGGTACTAACCGCTGAGCCATGCCACCCAGAGCTTTGAGGTTCTGCTTTGTCTTTGTAGCTTCTAACTTCTCGTGAGCCTACAGCAGAGGATCTCTCCTCCCGACATTGTTGAATCATACCCGCTGCAACCTCCCTTTCCCACTTCTGTTCCTGAATCGTCCTGCCAGACAGACACTGATGCCATCTGGCCTCCTGCTGCCAGTTGCAGAGAACGGAGACAATGCCTGTCACTATTCTGTCCATTACCACCACCTCCCACTCCCCAGCGTTGTCATTACTGTCACCAACCACCACCCAGCCAGTTCATTCCTCCAGCCAGCAGCCCTCTCTCAGATCTCCTTTACCTGTCTGACTCGCACTCGCACTCTCCTGACCCTGTCCACTGACCCAATTGGAAGACTATCTGGAGGGGAAGACCATTTCCAGGAATAAAGTGTCCGGTTAACTTTACCCATTTCCTCCAACATGTCTGGAGCCTGGCTTCTAGCTCTATCTCTCTGAGCCGAAGGTCCTCCAACATGCGTTTGCCCTGGAAAACAGCATCCAGATCCTCCCAGCAAATTGAAAGACAAGTCCCACCCAACCTTCTCCAATGTGTGTTTTGTAACTGCTTAATTATTTCTCGTGAATGAGCAGAGACTGATAGCCAAGTTCGGTATTCATGAGGATAGCCTCAACTGGGACCTTGGGTTTACATCCACTGTACTGTACACTCTCACATAAGCACATATACACACACTCATGCAGACACTCTTTCTCATACACTTGCTCTCTCCCAGAAACACAGACATACTCTCCCCACACACACACCCTCTCAAAGGCTTTTTCTCCATCACACATTTTACCAAGCATGCACGCACACTCACGTGCACACACACATGTGCACACGCAAACAGTCTCTGATGGACGCACAAACACATACAAGTCTTTCGGGTGAATTTTCATTTGTGAAATTACTTTTGCAGATACATTCTATTGTGCACTTTTTGAGCAAAATCTGCAGGCAGTCAGTCCATATAATATTTTATAAATTCCTACTTTGGAAATTAGAACCAGTCTCACTCAAGATTGGGATATAGACAGACTCTAACCTCAACTTTCATGCATTTTCTGAGCTGAGATGTTAACTTCCGGTTTTAAAAAATGAGGTATGTCAAGAATATTACTTGAAGGAAGCTCTGGGATTAATATATTAAATGAACCAAAACCTGCAACTCATTCTAAAAGATGAAAGACTTACCATATAATGAACAAACCTAGAATACTGTTATCAGTTGCATGACACTAATCTTTTGCTATAAATTCTGCTTCTCGTGATCCTGCTCCATAGCTACCCGATGAAGGAGCAGTGATCCAAGAGATGGTGCTTCCAAATAAACCTGTTGGACTATAACCTGGTGTTGTGTGATTTTTAACTTTGTACACCCCAGTCCAACATTATGTGTCCACATAATTTCCAGTGAACACAGCTCACACCTCCCCCGGTGCTGCTAGTAAACTTTACAATGACAATAAAGCAATGGAGTATGCACTCCTGAAAAAAATTACAATTTCTGATGATACTAACTACTCATTCACTGCTTCTTCTGATACATGACAGCAGAAACTTAGTGCTGGAGGCTGAAAGAAACGAGCAGCTTTGAAACAAAAGCCTGCAAGATTGCATAGATTTCAAGGTCCGAGTACGACGGAAAGTTCAAGTAACCTTTATTGCGACCCAGCTTTGTCACTGCTTCAGATCTCCCCAACAAAAAGGTGTGCAAAATGTAGCTGTTTTTTTAAAAATGGCTCAAGATCAAAGCGCACACACTACCCACCCACCATCTGAGATGGTGAGCGGGCTGTCCCCAGTGTGGACCCGCTTGTTCATCCGCGGGCCGGAGGAATCGATTAATCCCTTCCCGTGCTCGGGCAGGTGAATGGCTTCTCTCCCGTGTGGACCCACTGGTGTGTCCGCAAGTTACTAACATGACTGAATGCCTTCCTGCATTCGGGACAAGTGAATGGCCGCTCCCCGGTGTGGACCCGCTGATGCATCTGCAGGTCACCCAACTGACTGAATCCCTTCCCGCACTCTGAGCAGGTGAAAGGCTTCTCTTGTGTGTGGACCCGCTGGTGGGTCAGCAGTGTAGATGACTCAGTGAACCTCCCTCCCGCACACGGGGCACGTCAATGGCTTTTCTCCCACGTGAACCCGCTGGTGCCTTTGCAGATGTCCCATCTGACTGAATCTCTTCCTGCACACTGAGCAGATGGAAGGCTTCTCCCCGGTGCGGACCTGCTGGTGGATCAGGAGTTTAGATGACTCAGTGAACCCCTTCCCACATACTGGGCACATGAACGGCTTCTCTCCCGTGTGGATCCACTGGTGTGTCTGCAGATGGCCCACACTCTGAGCAGGTGAATGGCCTCTCCCCAGTGTGGATCCGCTAGTGGATCAGCAGTGCAGATGAATAAGCGAACCCTTTCCCACGAACCAAGCACGTATATGGCCTCTCTCCGGTGTGGACCTGCTGGTGAGTCCGCAGTTTGGAAGAATTCACAAAACCCTTCCCGCACTGAGAGCGGGTGAATGGCCTCTCCCTGGTGTGGACACTTATGGATCAGTAGTGCAGATGATTGAGCAAATGCCTTCCCACACATGGGGCAAGTGAACAGCATCTCTCCTGTGTGGACCCACTGGTGCTTCTGCAGATGACCCATCTGACTGAATGCCCGCCCACACACAGAGCAAGTGAAGTTCTCTCCTCAGTGTGAATGTGTCTGTGGGTTTCCTGCACTGATGGGGACGGGAATCCTTTCCCACAGTCCGCACATTTCCACAGTTTCCCCATTGGGGGAGCTTCCCTTGTGTCGCTCTGAGTTTGAAATTACAAACAAAATGTGTACACAGTTTCTCCCCACCGTGAGTGATGTCAGTTTGATCCCCTAAGCTGAGTAAACAGTTTGAAGCACATTTTACAGACAGCGCACTGAATCTCCCTCACTCCGTATTCGTCCTGCCATACCAGTGTCCAAAACCTCTCAAGCAGACAAAAGCAAACATTTCTTCTCGATTTGAATAGCTGCTGATATTCAAGTCCTAATGAATCAAGTGGTTCTGTCAGAAGTTGATGTATCATGTGCTTTCAGATTTCTTTCCGCATGTCTTCCTGCAAAAATAAATTCACAAAATGATTGATCACTTTCAGTACAGTTAAATAAACATAACATAGGTGGCAATTCTGGTAGATTGCCAGATGCCTGCTGATAACATATTATCAAGGACACAGAAACCTGAAGGCCCGTATGTAGCCAGATAGCCTTAAGTGTGTATGGAGGAAAACTTCATTTAGGTGACTAGGACCTGGAACAAAGGTGCTGGAGATGGAGCTGAATCAAAGACATGAAAATTAAAGGTCAAGGGTGCTTGAGAAAAGAAAGCCAGTACATTTACTGAATGACTTCCTGCTGTCCTATTAAATTAAAAAAAAAACAAGAAATACAGGACGTAACTCCATTAGAGGGTGAAGATAATTGCGAAATAGCTTTGACAAAGCCAATAATATCAGCTTTTCACCATACAAAGCAACATACATCTAAATTTTGTACCAATGCGGCAAATCCTTAAATCCTGCTCAGTTTGATGAGAAACTATCCTTTTAATTGCAAACATGAGGAAAGAAGCAATCCTTTTCTAGTGATAAACCAAGGGGATACGCAATGAAAATACTTTTTAAGTGGGACAGAGAGCACGGAGCACCTTTGCAGAGCCTGCTTCCTCCCTGGATTCACTCCAGTTGCTACAAGGGGGGGGGGGAGGGTGCAGAGTGGGGCCGAGCACAGAGGTGGTTCATGTGTGAAATGAACTTCCTGAGGAAGTTTTGGATGCAAGGACAATTAAAACATTTGGATAATTACATGAATAGGAAAGATTTGGAGGGGTACAAGGCCAGGAGCAAGCAGGACAGACTATTTAGGATTATGGTCCCAAATTTGGGATTATAGTCAGCATGGACTGGTTTGCACCAAAGGTCTGTTTACCATGCTGTTTAACTCGATAACAGGTTTATAGTTCCATGAAAATGGAGTCAGAGGTAGATAGGATACTGAAGGTGGTGTTTGGTATGCTTGTCTTATTGGTCAGTGCATTCAATTCTTGTCTCCCTGCTATAGGACAGGAAAGTTGTAGTAAAACTTGAAAGTGTTCAGAATAGATTTACAAGGATGTTGCCATGGTTAGAGGATTTGACCTACAGGGAGAGGCTGAATATGCTGTTGCAGTTTTCCCTGGAGTGGAGGCTGATGGGTGACCTCATAGAGGTTTTTAAAATCATGAGGGGCATGGTAGGGAAAATTGGAAAGTCATTTTCCCCAGCGTGGGGGTACAAAAGGTTTGGAGTGAAGGGAAAGATTTAAAAGGGACCTGAAGGTCACGCAGTGGGTGGTGTGTGTATGGAGTGAGCTGCCAGCGAAAGTGATGGAGGCAGACACAATTACAACATTTAAAAGGAATCTGGATGGGTATATGAATAGGAAGGGGTTGGAGCGATATGGGCCAAATGCTGGCAAATGGAACTAGAGTTGCATCGGATATCTTGTCAGCACGGGCGTGTTGGATCGAAAAGATGTTTTTTTTCCGTGCTGTACATCTATGTCTATTTGATAACAGATGCTTTATTTCAGTTGACGTGAGTATTGTTACAAATCAGAGCAAGGTACTAATATTTAAATATAAGGGAGACAGAATTCCTCAAGAAGGGCACTATAAGAATCCTGGAGTCCCCTATTTCTGGTTTACTTTCTAATGAACAAACATTAACTACAAGCACCAACTGTACATTTTTTTTTTCCTCACTTTTCTTGTTTTATTCCCTGCTATGATGACATTCTATGTCTGGATGTTTTGACAGGCTGGAAGATTGTGGGTTGGGCCTTGAATCAGAAGGTGTAAAAGGGGGTCAAAGATTCAGCAGAGCTGAGAACTGACACCATCTCACTTTGTGGGAATAGGCAGATCAACAGAGGACAGAGAAAACAGCACCTGAAATCTGAGCCAATAGCAGACCACCATGTTATCAGTGCTTTGATTATTAGTGCCAATCCTGAGCTTCTCATTCAACCTGAATGCCATATACCCATTCGATATTCAGAATTCAATCCGTGTCATCCTGAAGCCATGTCTCTGTAAGGAGTCTCAGATCAAAACTATTCTCTTTAATGGGTGCAGTCAATTCACTCACTTGTGTGACAATACAGCTTTTAATTTCAATTTTCGTAACCTTTTGAATCCAGCTTTGATTCCTGGTACATTTATTCTCCTTGTCCCTGTCTATCTTTCTCTGACGTTTATTTTCCACATCACTACTCGCTCACCTGCCTTGAATTGGATTGGCCATGCTAAATTGCCAATACTATCCAGGGATGTGCAGGGGTTAGCCATGGGAAATGCAGGGTTATAGTTTCATAATAATCGATGCAGGAGTAGGCCATTTGACCTGTCGAGCCTGCTCAGCCATTCATTAAGATCATGGCTGATCTATCCATAGTCTCAGCTCCTCCTACCGGCATTATCCCGACTATCCTTGATTCCTCTACCAAGCAAAAACCCATCCAACTGTGTCTTGAATATACTTAATGAAGCTGCCTATATTGCTTCCTTGAGCAGAGGATTCCATAGATTCACTGCTGCCTGGGAAAAGCAGTTCCTCCCCATCTTTATCCTAAATCTGTTCCCCCTTACCTTGAGGCCATGTGTCCTGGAACAGTCTCGCCCACCAGCAGAAACAATTGGATAGAGTAGGAAACGGTGAGCTTGGCATTTTCTTTGTAGGAGTCAGTGTAGACTTGATGTGCCAAGTGGCCTGATTCCACACTGTATGGCTTCTATAATTTACTGCAGTTGTGTTTGCTCTGGGTCATAGCACCCAGAACCTCCCACCGTCTGCAAATCAAAAGACAATCCCACCCTGCCCTCTCATTTTTGTGTTACCTAACTGCTTAATCGTTTCTAGTGAATACAGCCCACACCTCCCGCTGCTGCCAGTAAACTTTACAATGCTGATGAAACAATGCAATACCTGCAGTATTGAAAATCATAACTCTTTTAACAATACCAGTTATTGATTCACTGCTTCTTCTGCTGCATAGCATTGGAAATACAACGTCGCAGGCTGAAAGAAATTAGCATTTTAAAACAAAAACCCACCTAAAACTTCACTTACTGCCGCTAAATCTGAAAGCACTTCATCCCTATAGTGTAATGAATTCCTACTTTTCACCAAAATCCCAGATCTACTCATTCACGCAGTTGCTGTCTCAAACAAAAGATTTCATTGTAGCTTTTTCTGCTCCCAGGTCGGGCAAAACATCTTTGAAAGCTGCTCTGCAAGTCCAGTCTTCACAATGACACTTCTTTCACCGAAGACAATTAGAGTCAGACAGCACAGAAACAGATCCTTTGGTCCAACTTGTCAGTGACAAAACGATATCCTAAATTAGTCCAGTCCCATTTGCCAGCATTTGGCCCTCTAAACCCTTTCTGTTTACGTCCCCAGATGTCTTTTAAAATGTTATGATTGTACCAGCCTCCACCACTTCCTCTGGCAGCTGATTCCATACATGCACCATCCTCTGCATAAAAGAGTTGCCCCTCAGGTTCCTTTTAAATCGTTCCCCTCTCACCTCAAACCTGTGCCCTCTAGTTTTGAACTCTCCTACCCTGGGGAAAAGATCTTGGCTACTTATCCCATCCCTGCCCCTTATGAACTTCAGTAAGCTCCCTACCCCTCAGCCTCTAATACTCCAGGGAGAGCAGTCTCAGCTTATTCAGCCTCTCCCTACAGCTTAAAGCTTCCAATGCTGGCAACAGCCTTGTACATCTTTCTTAATCCTTTCAATGTTTCGCAACATCCTTCCTGCTTCAGAAAGACCAGAACTGAAAGCAGTATTCCAAAAGTGGCCTAATCAATGCCCTGTACAGTCGTAACATGACCTCCCAACCACTGTACTGAATGCACTAACCAATAAAGGCAAGCATACCAAACACCTTCTTCACTATCCTGTTTAACAGTGCTTCCACTTTCAAGGAACTATGAATATGCATTGCAAGGTCTCTTTGTTCTGCAACATTCCCCATTAACTGGAAAGCCCTGCCTTACCAAAACACAAAACCTCATATTTATCTAAACTAAACTCATCTGCCATTCCTCAGCCATCTGATCAATTCTAATATATAATCAAACGTTCTTTCCTCTACCATTGCCTAAATGCTGAAAATCTCCATCCCACACACACTGCCTCCATTCTCAACTTGCTCACCTAATCCCTGCTATATCTCATCCTGAAGGCTCTGGTTCATGCTCATTAACAGGTCCACTCTCAGGAGGGAGCTAATTGAAACTGACTGAATACTGAATGGCCTCAACAGAATGGACATTGGGAAAATGTTTCCATTGGTAGGAGACACTAGGACCCAAGAGCACAGTCTTAGAGTAAAGTGAAGACCTTTCAGAACAGAGACAAGGGGTATCTTCTTCAGCCAGACAGTGGTGAATCTATGGAATTCATTGCCACAAAAGGCTTTGGAGGCCAGTCACTGAGTATATTTAAGACTGAGACAGGTTCTTGAGTGTCAAGGGGATCGAGGTTTATAGGGAGAAATCGAGAGAATGGAGTTGAGAAACTCATCAGCTATGATTGAATGGTGGAGCAGACGTAATGGGCAGAATGGCCTAATTTATGCTCCTATGTCTTATGGTCTCTTCCTGTCCTGGTCATAGTATTAGAAATGGGAAATGGGAATGAGCCATTTGGTCTTTCAAGCCTTCACCAGCATTGAACACATCATTATTGGATATGAATATACCTACATTTAGGTGAATACACTGGGACTCTTTTCACTGGAGAATAGGAGGTTGAGCAGTGACCTTACAGAAGTCTATAAAATTATGAGGATTATAGGTGAGTTGAACAGTGGGTGTCCTTTCCCTAAGGTGGGGGTTTCAAGATTAAGCAGCAAATTTTGAAGGTGAGAGGAGAAAGATTTTAAGCACCAGTTTTTTTCTTTTTACACAGAAAGTGGTTGGTGTGTGCACTGAATGTCCAGAGGAAGTGGTGGATGCAGATACAGTTACAACATTTAAAAGACATTGGATAAGTACTCAGAGGGATATGAGTCAAACACTGGTAAGTCGGACTAGATTAGCCTGAGAACATAGTCAGCATGGACAAGTTGCAACAAATTGTCTGTTTCTGTGATGTATGACTGTGTAACTGTTCTGTACGGGTCTTAAAATCATTGTCTTGCCTTCCCCTCGAACCATCCACTTCGTTATTGTTCGAAAATCTGATTAACTCAGCCTTGAATACATTCAATAACCCCATAACTGCAGGAAGACATCTCCACTTCTGAACTCAATTCCTCTTGCCTCGCTCATTGCTTGCTCCACCTGTCTGACAACTGACTGACTGGAGTAGCAGGATGCTGAGGCACATTTGTACACCCACACATCATTCCTGATGAAATGCTCATGCCCGAAACGTTGACTCGCCTGCTCCTCAGATGCTGCCTGATATGCTGCGCTTTCCAGAACCACACTTTTTGACTCTGATCTGCCGTCCTCACTTTCTCCACATCCCAATGTATCACCATTTAAACAATACACCTCCGTTCTGCCTTTTGTTTTCTACAGCAAAGGAAACAAGTTCTCACAGTGGAACTTCAATTGCCATGTGTTTGCCAATTGAGACACAGACCTGGACCAACTTTTCCAATCTGTTCCCTCCCTGGATTCACTCTCTTTCCTTTCAGCTGCTGCAAGTTAACAACCGAACCCCAGAATGAAAATAAATAAATTGAAAATAGACTGCTGTACTCACAGATGTTTAGACAGAGGAAGGAAGCTGCAATCTGCTGAAACTCAATCTTCATTCAGAGACAGGAGCAGCAACTTTCCAAGCTTATGGCGAACTTCCACATTCATGTACTATGGGGTGTCTCTGATTGTCAGGACCAGATTCCTTCCGGTCGTCCAAATCTTCCCATTGGTCCAGAGAGAGAAGGTCTCGGGACATTTCAGCTGAGAGTGAGTGTGCGTACTATTTTGTTGACACCGGTGAACTTGCGCAGTGCTTCCTGACACCGAGAAGCATGCGCAATATGTGATGTGACGAAAAGAGAAAATGCTGGAAAGTCTCAGCAGGTCCGGCAGCATCTGTAAGGAGAGAAAAGAGCTGACGTTTCGAGTCTAACTGACCCTTTGTCAAAGCTAAAGAAAGGGTGATGTGACGATGCTAGTGTTCCTGACAGATTTAAGTGTCCAAATGCCAATAGCAGAAAAAGAATGGTTGGACCCACAATTAATCTCCCCTTGTGGGTCGATATTTTACTCATTTTGCACTTTGTCTCTTGCTCAACTTTTGTAGCTCTTTTCCCCAAGTTAGAGGAAGTCTAAAACTGGAGGGGCATAGGTTGAGAAAGAAAGGGGAAAACTTTAAAAAGAACCTAAGGGGTAACTTTTTCACACAGAGGGTGATAGGTGTTTGGAATGAGCTGCCAGAGGAAGTGGTGGAGGTTGATACAATTCCAACATTTAAAAGGTGTCAGGATGCATATCTGAATAAGAAGGACTTAGAGGGATATGGACCAAATTTAGGCAAATGGGAGTAGATTAATTTAGGATATCTGATTGGCACAGATCAAAATGTTTGCTTCCATTCTTTTCAACCCAATGACACTATTCCTACATAGTAGGAACCAATTTCACAAGACGAGGAATAGGCCATTCACCCCTTACAGCCTGTCCTTAATTGTGGCCTAACTGTGCATATTTCAATACAAGTTTCAGAAAGATGCCTACAGCTTTTTTAAAGGAATTGAACACGCTTTCAGACTTTAATGATGCTTCTGAATACATTTTAAGTATTCTCAATTTTAAATATCAGCCATTTCTCATGCACCCCAGTCTCCCAGGTAGAGTCATCACCAGTCCATTCTCTCTCTCTTCTTAGAAGGACTTGATACAGTGATCAACGAGGGCTTGAGGAATGAAAAAGGATGGTGGGGGAAAGAGAGAAAATGGACAGGGGAACAGAGGATGAGGGAAAGAGAAATACTGGGGGGACTGATGGTGGGGGAAGAGAATGGTGAAGCAGAGAGAGATAATGCAGTGTGCAGAGTGTGAGGAGAGACAGAATAGATGGGGGTGGACAGAGGGTGGGGGGAGAGACAGCACAAATCCCACCTTCTTCAGGACTGGTGTCAGAGTCCCATGAACTGGAATCCACTCCTGTCACAGCAGACTTTGGGCAATCATTTCTCAAGAGAGAATCATATAGTCCATGCAGACTATAGGGAATGGCTGTGTCTATTCACTATTTCGGCACCACTGTCTTTACAAACCCTTTTGAAAAAAATAAAACAGGGACAACATAACACTGCTACAGAGGCAGAATTGTCCCAATAGCATGCAGCCTGTGATGTTGTTGAGACAGATGTCTTGAAGTTTATTAACAACACTCAATATTGCAAGACCTCAGGCTGAGACACATGTGAGTTCTGTGCTTATTGATGCATCACATGAGTATAACATGATTTGAGGCTGACTGCGTGTCCACACATTGCACTCTGACTACTGAGGTGAAGGAAGAACCTTTGCAGTGGAATGTCACACAGTGTGAGGTGATCCACCTGCCCGAAATGTGCATGTTCTTTCTGTGAGTCATGCAATGCTACAAGAGAGTTCATCATCCCATCTTCAAAAAGGAAGTAGCCGGATCACGAGTTTTAATCTTTCAAAATGGCCACAGCAAACTGCAGGATATTCCTCTCTTCATGGAAGCAGAGATAAAAAAGGCAGGGTTGTATAGGCTGCTTGGTTTAACATCAGTCACGGGGGAAAATGCTGCGATCAGTCGTGAAGGAAGACAAATGTGACACTAATAAAATCCAGTTCCAATCAGGCAGAGTCGACATTGCTTTGCGAAAGAGACCCACTTAATGGGAGTTTTATTTTGATAAAAAAAATAACGTGAATCATTCAATTTGATTTGTTTTGCTTTATTCTTGTTGCGTGTACCTCTGTACAGTGAAAGTGCAGGCAGGTTATGTAATACAATATGCATTAGGGTAATAGAACAGAGTGAAGAATGAATGTTAAGGCTGCAGAGAGGGTCCAGAAAGGGTGAGATCGATATTAAATTTGAAATTTGAAGTGTCCATTCTGAAGTTCAATAGCAAAACGGAAAAAGGTGTTCATGAATCTATCGGTCCATCTGTTTACGCTTCTGTATCTTCTGCCCGATGAAAGAGATGATAACCGGGGTGGGAGGGGTTTTTGATAATGTTGGCTGCTTTCCTGAGGCAGCAGGAAGTACACGTTGAGTCAATGGATGGCAGCTTGGCTTGTGTGATGGACTGGGCTGTGTTTAGAACTCTCTGTAGTTTCTTATGGTCCTCGGCACAGCAGTTGCCATACTAAGCCACGATATCTGGATAGAATTCTTTCTTCGGTGCATCTTTTAAATTCGGAAGAGTCTTTACAGATATGCTGAACCTCCTTAGCCTCCTGAGCTAGGATAAGTGAGTGATCGAAGGTCTGACATTTGGAGTACAATGTTAATAAATGTGAAGTCATCCATTTAAGTAGGAATAAGAGTAAAAAGGACAATTACTTGAACGGTAAAAAATTGTAGCATGCTAGTGTGTAGAGGGACCTGGGTATCCTTGTGCATGAATCACAGAAGGTTGGTATGCAGGTACAAAAGGTAATTAAGAAGGCAAATAGAATGTTGTCATTCGTTGCGAAAGGGATAAAGTTTAGAAGCAGGGAGGGTATGTTATAGCTGTATAGGCTGCTAGCTCGGCCACCCCTCAGTACTGAAAATGTGTTGCTGGAAAAGCGCAGCAGGTCAGGCAGCATCCAAGGAGCAGGAGAATCGACGTTTCGGGCATAAGCCCTTCTTCAGGAATGAGGAAAGTGTGCCCAGCAGGCTAAGATAAAAGGTAGGGAGGAGGGACTTGGGGGAGGGGCTGTGCAAATGCGATAGGTGGAAGGAGGTCAAGGTGAGGGTGATAGGCCGGAGTGGGGTGGGGGCGAGAGGTCAGGAAGAAGATTGCAGGTTAGGAAGGCGGTGCTGATTTCGAGGGATTTGACTGAGACAAGGTGGGGTGAGGGGAAATTAGAAAACTGGAGAAATCTGAGTTCATCCCTTGTGGTTGGAGGGTTCCTAGGCGAAAGATGAGGCGCTCTTCATCCAACCGTCGTGTTGCTATGGTCTGGCGATGGAGGAGTCCAAGGACCTGCATGTCCTTGGTGGAGTGGGAGGGGGAGTTGAAGTGTTGAGCCACGGGGTGGTTGGGTTGGTTGGTCCAGGTGTCCCAGAGGTGTTCTCTGAATAGACAGGTACATTATAGTCAGATGGACAGCTGTTCTCTGTATTATACACAAGGACAGCTGTTGTCTATTATACACAGGGCCTGCTGTTCTCTATATGATACACAGGGACAGCTGTTGTCTATAATAGGCAGCGACTGCTGTTCTCTAATGTACGCAGATACTGTTGTTTTCTATATTAGACACACGGGCTGCTGTACTCTTTATAAAGGGAATGATGTTCTTTATATTATACCCAGGGACAGCTGTTCTCTGTATTGTGCACAGGGGCTGCTGTTCTCTCTGTTGCATGCCGGGACTGCTGTACTCTTTATTATACACAGGGGCTGCAGTTCTCTATATTATACACATGAACATCTGTTCTCTGTATTATACACAGGGTGTCACTTTCTCGATATTAAACACAGCCTCTGCCATTCTCTGTTTCATAGTCAGGTCCTGCTGTTATCTGGATTATACACAGGGACTGCTGTTCTCTATATTAGACATGGGAACTGCTGTTCTCTATATTATACACGGGGACGAGGCAGCGCTGATACAGTCATCGATGTAGCAGAGGAAAAGGTGGGGGGTGGTGCCAGTGTAGCTGCGGAAGATGGACTGTTCCACATATCCTACGAAGAGGCAGGCACAGCTGGGGCCCATGCGGGTGCCCATGGCTACTCCTTTGGTTTGGAGGAAGTGGGAGGATTGGAAAGAGAAGTTGTTCAGGGTGAGGACCAGTTCAGTCAGTCGAAGGAGGGTGTCAGTGGAAGGGTACTGGTTGGTACGGCGGGAAAGGAAGAAGCGGAGGGCTCTGATCTCCAGCATCTGCAGTCCTCACTTTCACCCGAGTACTGCGTGCAGTTTTAGTCTCCTTGCTGAAGAAAGCATGTGCTGAAACTGGAGGGTGTGCAGAGGAGGATCACTAGTTGATTCCAGGGTTGAGGTAGTTGGCTGATGAAGAAATCTGAGTAGACAGTGATTATATTCATTGGGAGTTTAGAAGTTTGAGGTAGGATCTTATGGAAACATATAAAGTTATGAAGGGAATAGATAAGACAGGCGTAGAGAGGATTTTGCCACTTGTGGGTGAAACTGGGACAAGAGTGCATAGCCTCAAAATTAGGGGTAGCAGGTTTATGACAGAAATGAGAAAGAACTTCTTTGCCCAGAGGGTTGTGAATCTGTGGAATTCCTTGCCCAGTGAAGTACTTGAGACTTCCTCAGTAACTGTTTTTAAAGCTAAGATAGATACGTTTTAAAACAATGATGGAATGAAGGGTTATGGCGAGAGGGTGCGCAAGTGGAGCTTAGGCCATGAAAGGATCAGCCACAACAATTTGAATGGTAAAATTGGCTCGAAGGGCCAGACCGCCCACAATTGCTCCTAGTTCTTATGGAATGGAGGAACCCATGGTTGCCCTTCTATTCCAGAAGTCGGATTGTCCCACATTGATAGTCATCATTTCAAATGTTCAGATCATTTAACAATATTAATGTTGAATTAACATTAACAGCATTATTGAATGAACAGGAAAGAAAGTCGTCAAAACGTTTAAAATTGTCAAGAGGTGATGAATGGGATACAATGCAAGTGCTTCCGTTTTGTTTTTCAATATCTGTTCACAGCCTTGATGAAGGAAGCATATGTAAAAGTTTTAAATTTGGTGGTGGCCCAAAACTGGGTAGGAAACTCAAGTACAAACAGGGCATAAGGAATCTGTAAAGTGTCATTGACAGGTCAAGCAGGTTGGGAACATGCTCGGTAGGAGTTTAATGAAGGAAAACCTGTCCAACTTAGTAGGATCAATGGAAAAGCAGCACGGAGAGAGGCTGCAAAATCCCAGAAGTACAGAAGGATTCAGGCAGATGATAAAGTTAGCATAAAGGCATAAAGGCAAGGGATTAAGGCAGAAAATAAAATACTGTCGTTTGTGGTAAGGGAGTGGAACATAAAGTCAGGATGTTTTCCTCCATTTGTCAGTGGTTTTGGGAAGACCACCAGACTTGGTCTCTTCACTTAAGAAAGGATGTAAGTACATTCAAAGTGGTTCAGAGCTGATTTACTCAACTTACAATTGGGGACAAGGAGATGCCGGGTTGGGGCTTACATCAGTTAGAGCTTAGAAGAATCAAACGATCTGATAGAGGTGTGCAACATCCCGAGAGGTCTAAACAATGTGAATGTATAAATCCCCTTGTGCCAGACACGAGAAATGAGTGGACACAGTTAACAAATAGGTGTCCTCTCATTTAATGTAGGAGAGTTTTGCTTTTCTCTCAGGAGTTCCTGAGTCTTTGGAAATCACCTCTTCAGTGAATAGCGTGGGGTGGTGGCACTGTCGTTAGCACTGCTGTCTCACAGCATCAGTGACTTGGGTACGATTTCAGCCTTGGGGACTGTCTATGTGGTATTTGCGCATTCTGCTTCCCTGTGTCTGTATGGGTTTTCTCCGGGGGCTCTGGCTTCCTCTCATATTCCAAAAAATATGTGGGTTACGGTGGATTGGCTGTCGGAGATGTAGGGTTACAGGGATGGGATATTGGGGTGGGGCCGTCAGTCAGTCAGTGTCAACTCGACGGGCTGAATGGCCTGCTTGCACTCTGTAGGGATTCAGGAACTGCCTGGTGTCTGTGACTGACCAGGTGACACGTGGGCACTTTCTTCTTACACTCTTTTATTCAAGCTTGCAAAACATTTCCATAAGATGGCAACAAGCTCCCCAAAATCATAAAATATATCAGTTTTATATAAAGTTGTGTAAATTGAAGAGCAGTTTGCATATACCAATCAATAGTATGCACTTGTTTTAAGGTTACCAACACTCAATTACAATTGATGAATTTGGTTATTTCATTTGTCTTATCTGGTCATATTCAACCGACCACAGCATCTAGACACTTGCCTAATTACAACATTCAATGTCTACATAGTACTTTTTTATGAACTTGAACACGGACTTGTGACCTCTTCATTGTTGTCGAAGTTCCTTATTTGTCTCACATCGTCAAGGTTTCGTTTGTCACATGTCTTCCTGGCTTTTTGCAGTTAGCTCCTTATGTTCTGACCTGGTCAACATTTTCCCTTCCAAGTCTGTACTGAGAATTGCATGAGAAATCTCAGCGTGTGGTGAGTGTGTAGAAATCACTACCACAGTGAGTGGTCGGGGTGAAAGGCATTACAACCAAGGGGAAGCAAGCCAACGTGAATAAGTGTCACTGTCACCTGATTCACAACACAGTGAAATTAAAACATGCAATATCCCTCAAAATTTTTCAACTATTCCAAACCAGACTTGATGACAAACAGATATTGCACACAAAAATTGTAATTTGAACAAAAATTAACAATAGTAAATACCGCAAATTTACTTGGGCAAGTTTAAACTAGATAACTGAATTAATAGCAACAGGTTCAGCTTTTTGATCATGGCCCCCATGGTCTCATAGACAGAGACTCAAGGGGCAAATTAAAAGAGAAAATAAAAACAAAGAATTACCCATTCAATGAAACAGTTTCCAACAATGGATTGCCAACCCTTTTGGCAATTCTTGGATGATGAGTTTTTACAGGCACATAACTCTATATCAAACTCCGAAGTCATTGCTGAATGTGAATGGATGCCTCGAAGTATTCACCTATTTCTTACAACCTGGGACTCATTCCCAGAAAGAGACAATAATTCTTTAACGGATAGAAAAATACTCGAGTCAAACAGCGGTTGCCAGAGCTTCCAAAATCAGCAGCCGGTCAGCAGCAATTTTCCTCTCTTTGTTTAAAAAGAGAATTAACAGTCTCTGTGACTAGCTGTTTAAAAACAGTCCTCTCTCGACTGACCAAGTCAACAAAGTGGAGGTGGGGACTGCAGATGCTGGAGATTAGAGTGCTGCTGGAAAAGCACAGCAGGTCAGGCAGAATCTGAAAATCAACGTATCGGGCAAAAGCCCAAAAAACAACTAGCTGCCAGCCCTGGACAAGTCACATTGAGTACATTGAAGGTGGAGGCGGATAGATTAGATTAGATTACTTACAGTGAGGAAACAGGCCCTTCGGCCCAACAAGTCCACACCGACCCGCCGAAGCACAACCCACCCAAACCCATTCCCCTACATTTACCCCTTCACCTAACACTACGGGCAATTTAGCAAGGCCAAGTCACCTAACCTGCACATTTTTGGACTGTGGGAGGAAACCAGAGCAAACCTACGCAGACACGGGGAGAATGTGCAAACTCCATACAGTCAGTCGCCCTAAGGCAGGAATTGAACCCTTTTGGCAATAGTAAATACTGCAAATTTACTAGGGAAAGGTTAAACTCGATAACTGAACTAACTAGAGCACCCTCACTGGCGCGGTGAGGCAGCAGTGCTAACCACTGTGCCACCGTGCCGCCCACGTTCTTGATTCTGGATCCAAGGTTACAAGGAGAAAGCAGGATGCTGGGGTTGAGAAATTATCAGCTATGATTGAATGGTGGTAGGGTCATAGAGTCAGGGAGATGTTTAGCACGGTAACAGACCTTTTGGTCCAACTCACCCCTCCCGAACCGATATCCTAACCTCATCTAGTTCCATTTGTCAGCAGTTGGACCATATCCCTCCCATCTCTTCCTACTCATATGCCTTTTAAACGTTGTAATTATACCAGCATCCACCACTTCCTCTGGCAGTTCATTCCATACATACACCACTCTTTGCTTGAAAATGTTGTGCCTTAAATCTCTTTTAAATCTCATCCCTCTCACCAGAAGTCTATTCTCTCTAGTTCTGGATGTCTCCTACCCTTGTCTATTTGCCCTACCCATGCCCCTCATGATTTCATAAACCTCCATAATGTCAACTCTCAGCTTCTGACACTCCAGTGAAAAAAGCCCCAACCTATTCAACCTCTCCCTCTAGCTCAAACCCTCCTGTCCCCGGCAACATCGTGGTAAATCTTTGCTGATAGAAAAGTCAACGTTTCTGGTAGAACCCTCCTTCAGTCCTGAAAAATGGTTCATACTGGAAACTCTGACTTCTCCACCTGCTTGTGCTGCCTGGCTTGCTGTGTTCTCCCAGCCTCCCACCTGCCTATTTTGGATTCCAACATCTGCAGTTTTCTTTTCGTCTCCAATGAATGACAGAGCAGATTCGATGGGCCTAATGTCCTAACTTCTGCTCTGATGGTCTTGTGGTCTCAAGTTTCTGCAGATAGTTTCAGCGGGGACATGCAGTCCTGGGGTCAACGAGCAGCAGCGCCAACTGAAAGCAAAATACATAGAATCATAGAATTCTGACAGTGTGGAAACAGGCCCTTTGGCCCAACATGTCTACACTGACTGTCCGAACATTAACCCACCCAGACCCATTCTCCTACCCTATTACCCGACATTTGCCCCTGAATGATGCACCACACCTGCGCATCCCTGAATACTGTGGGCAATTTGACTTGGCCAGTTCACCCTAACCTATGCCTCTGTGGTCTATGGGAGGAAAACAGTGCACCCAAAAGAAAGCCACGCAGACACTGAGGGAGAACATGCAAACTCCACATAGACATTCAGCCTGAGGGTGGAATCGAACTGCGTCCCTGACACTGTGAGACAGCAGTGCCAACCATTGAGTCACTCTGCCACCCTGAGCACCATGGGGTCTTACAGAAAACAAAACAAAATGCCCACCAACTCTCACACTGCACCCACTGTCAGAATGGGCAGAAATTTCAATCCTTGGAGAGACCCACAGCAGCGACACCGGTGGAATCTGATTGTTGGGAGCCCTAGTGCCCCTGTTGGTGCCTCTGGAAGTTAACATATGCCAATACTCGAGGCAGGCGAACAGCCTCTCGCCAACATGGACCCGCCAATGGATCAGCAGGTGGTAGGAGTGGGTCAACTCTTTCCATACTCGGGACAGCTGAAGGACCTCTCCCCAATGTGGAGTCACCGGTGGATCAGCAAGTGGGAAGAGAGAGTGAAGCTTCTCCAGCACTTGGGGCACAAGAACAGGCTCTCCCCCTTGTGGACACAGCAGGGCATCTGGAGGTGGAAGGCCTGAGTGAAGCCCTTGCTGCATCTCGAGCATGAGAAATGTCATTTCCCGGTGTGGACCCGCTGGTGGGCCACAAGGTGGGCAGAGTAGTTCAGGCTATTGCCACACATCGAGTGGGTGAACGGCCGCTCACCAGTGTGGAACAGCCAGTGATCTAGCAGGTGGGAGCAGTGGGTAAAGTCCTTTCTGCACATGGAGCAGGTGTATCGCCAGTCCCAGTGTGGAACTGCTGGTGGTAAAGCAAGTAGGAGGCTTGGGTAAAGCTCTTCCTGCACATGGAGCAGGTGGGCCACCAGTCCCAGTGTGGGCCTGCTGGTGGGACAGCAAGTAGGAGGCTTGAGTAAAGCCCTTCCTGCACACGGGGCATGTAGACCGCCAGTACCTGCTGTGGACCTGCCAGTGGTAAACCAGGTGGGAGGCTTGGGGAAAGCTCTTCCCACACTCGGTGCAGGAGAACGGTCTCTCCCTCGTGTGATTGCAACCATAAGTCTCCAAGGCAGACGGGGCATGCAAGTTGCCACACTTCCAAGGTTTGTCCACGGGGTGACATTCCTCGGGTTTCTCCATGGTAGTAGCATCAGCTGCACACTGACTTGTGTACAGGCCCCGCACGTCGTGAATTCCTGTTTCAAGGCCATATAACTGTTTCAGGCTCCACACTCAGTGCGCTGCAACATTCGGCTCCCTCATCCAGTCCTACTGATGCTGAAAACATATTGAAACAGGAACCAAAATACTTTACTCCGTCTCACAGAATCAGAACAGAAAGTCGTTGCGGTCCCGATGGATTGCCATCCAATGACTGTTAGACATTACCGTGAAAGTGGGGACTGCAAAGCAGCGATGCACGCATCTCACAAATTAACAGATTTTTCAAAGCATCTGTTGGAGACAAAAGCAGTGCACTCCAGATCAACATGCAGTCTCTCCCCCGATAATTAAATCCAATTTCTCACCACACTGCCGCAATCCAAGACAAGGTCACAATCCCCATCTCATCTGTCTCTTTCAGAGAGAAACACATACGGATATGTTCCTTTGGTCTCACGCCAGATTTTCAATGCAAAGTACAATCTTGTCTTTAAGTAGAAAACATGACAACCTTGCAGGATATATTGAGAAGTGTCAAAGGCGGTTTCTGTTACTCATTCGGATGACCCATTTGGAAAAAACGTGGACAAGGTAATTGCGCGTCATCTAACTTCGTTGGCGTGGGCCGGAAAAGGATGGAGACTGCATTCGCAGGAATGCCGTCATGGAAGGGACTAATTGTTTCTGAACAGTCAACAAAGTTAATAGCCTTAGCAGGTATTAGCCGGATGTTTTACATTTATTGTTTCTAATCCACAACTAATTAAGTATTCAAACGGCTGTTAAATAATTAATGTCGCTATATCTGAATTAGTTTGTTTCTGATAAAATAAAACACAAAACACGATTTTTGTCACGATGGGTATTTTCTTATCAACTTTCCCTCTAATTGTTTTCCTCACTTTTTCCTCCTATGTCGGTGTCGCTGTTAAAGTTAGGATTATTTTCCATATCTAATTGCCCATCGACTCAATGCTTTCCTAAGCCTTTTCATGTGAATGATTACCTTCAATTAAGTTGACGTTGGTCAGCAATCATTTGCACACAGAAGATGTAAGCATGGCAGGTTGCCTTGATGATAGAGCATTCATGAGCCAGAATTGTGCATGGCAGGTTGCCTTGATGATAGAGCATTCATGGGCCAGAATTGTGCTTCACAGTAATTGGCGATAGCTTTTTGTTCGTATTTCAGAGAGGAACAACTAATTTTATTACTTGAGTGTAAACCCCCATGGCTACTATGTAACGTTTTGAACGTTTGTCTTTACAATTGTAGCGGGGAAATCTTTATAACGAGTCAGAGTATGATGATAACATGCCACCTCATCATGTCAAATAAAATGACAACTGGTCCCTATTTGTTTATCATGCGGACTCCACGCCTGTATGTTATTCTAATGCGCACACTTTTTCCTCTTTCTTGATGCGTCATGTCCTCGAGCCAGTGAACTTTTATTTCCCCTGGAAACTGTGTGATAATATCCAATCATGTGTACCGCCCTATCCGACCAGGGGCATACATAACCTTTTGTTTTGTCACATAGACAATTTTTTTAATTGGAACAGGCATCAGCCATAATCCATTATTTTATATGTTTGTACCATTCTTCGTATGCTTCATTTTATGAAATGTTTCGAATGTGGTCTTTTTCTGGGAAGCTGTTTTTGTTTTCAAAACTAAAGTTGCTCGGCTTTGATGACTAGTTGCAGAAATTACTCTTTTATCGGGCATGTTCAATGCTGTATGTTCTCAGTGCGACCATGCTGCTGTGTTAACAATCTTACGTTGTCCTTTTGTTTAGAGGGATCGTAAACGCATAGATTCTGAAATGTCTGGGATTGTCTACTTGAAGAAGCCTTTCAGTTTTAAGTTCTCCTAGCTCAGCTTTTCCCTGGTTTGGATTGATTTAATTTTTCTTTAGCAATCTGACTGTTCAGAACTATTGGTCACTTGTTAGCTTTGAATCCAAAAGAAACTGTTACATGGAAGGTGTTCCATGCTGAATCGCTTTGACATCTCACTCTCCTGAAATACCCTATGTTTGGTTTAACCTTTCTTGCTGAGGGGTGCTAATGGGGATTGTTGCAGGAATTCGGAACAACATCAATAAATTGGGATAGTCTGTTGAGTTTTTAAATAGTTGAGTTAGTCTATGTCCTGTTCTCTTGTGTCTGTGTTTCTTTCGATAAATGTGCAAATACATTCTGATTCATTTGAAACTAAATGGTTTGGCCAGCTGCATCACTCCAGGAACACCCACACTACACCTGCTTAAAACAACGAGCAAAGTTAGAGCCTAAGCTACTTTCTTGAAATGTTTTGACGTGTTCTGGCCTGATCCATAACATGAGTGAGTGATATGGCTCATGCCTTTTTCTGAACAGACTTCTATTTCAACTGAGTATTTCTGTAACAACAATTTACAACAGTACCTTGTGACGTCTCGATCAGTAATTAAACTGAGAACCTACAATTTCATGAAACAATGGGGAAGAAAAAAACAAACAATAACTGAACCAAGAAAACAACCGGTTTAATAATCTGAATTGGCTCTTACTGTCAGTGCCAAAAAGTACTGATGGTAGCAGGTGGATTCTGGATTATCTTGTTGTCTCCCAATAGGTGCTTCCTTGAAAGCAATTCAACTCAACGCCCAATATTCTTTTCTGCAAATTCAACAAATTGCTTTGTCTGAAGTACACGAAATTAACGCAGTGCTAGTATTTGCTTTCCAACTTTTTTTTAAAAGAAAAGTGTCGTTATTCGATTAGCATTTGTGGAATGAATGATTTGAATATTGGTGGAGATTGTGGCAGAGAATGATGTAACACTCGCTGATAAACTGGTGTTACACTATTATTTTATAGGCAATGATAATCAAGGAAGAAAGAATGAGAAGTTGCCGCGAGGGCATTGCACCTTTCACAGCTATCGGTGCTACATAGATCTTTGCTGTCAATGAGACAGTTTTGAAATTATATCATTGTTATAGTGCTGGAAACCGTGAGAAACAGTTTGCAAACAAAGAAGACAAAATCCATGTTGTTGATTGGATATTCTGATTTTACGCTGTTTATTGTACCAGACGGACTTTTCCTTGGAGGTGAACAGGAAGTATAGGTCATGAATTAACATTTCATCTAGATGGTCGACAAAGCAGTGGGAGTTACGGATGCAAACCTCGATTACATCTTCTTGCATGTAAAAATCAGTGATCAGAACAACAACAAAAAAATCTTTCCTGGAAATACATGAGTGAATCAGATTTATTTAAAAGAAAATCAACGTTCTGCTGGCTTTCGACTTTGGATTTTTATTGAATTCAAATTTCCCTACTTCTCATGATAGCGTTTAGACACAAACCAGTACAGCATCATCAAGTCAAGGTTTTGGATGACTTGCTCAGTGACATCGCAACTTCTCGGCAGTTGTGTAGTTCCTCTTTTGTGTATCTTCATCGAAATTTCCCGTCACTTAGCGGGAATGGAGCTCTGTTCAAGGACATCCCTGAATGAGTGCGCACGCAGCGTTTCGGATGTCAGCAAAGACCGTCTTTCATTGAGCAACCAGATATCTCTGGTCAGTTACACATTATGCTCAAACCACTTAACTCAGCAGGAAGGTCCTTATGTTAATAAGTTTGTATTGAACAAATGCTAGTTGAACCAATCATTTTTTGTTCTTATATTATAAATATTAACGAAACGTATCTGATGCCATGGGATGGACTATCAGCCTCTGTCGTAAATGCACGCGCGACTTTTTAAAAGCCAAATGTTTTTTTTTCAAAACAATAATCATGAAATTGTCAGCAACTTCATAAATATGTTTGATTCAATTAGAATCATTCATGTTGAAAAAAAATCTCCCTTGTGTTTGGCATTCAGTATATATGTTGCAATATTTCCATGAACTGCAGAGCTCACATTTCTGAAGAAATACTCGGAATACCTCGTGTCTGCTATTTACTATCCTATGGTTGCAGTGATTGGACTTCCAGGTAAATCAAAGCAGTTGGTCACTGTTTGAGATAATCACAGTTTTACTGACTCACTGCCGCATATGTTTGTTTCATTTTAAAGCGACAGCTTATCTTTTAAAAGAAAAACAGTCACGTACTCGTCTTTGAGTTGACGTACTTCCTACTTTTACTGTATCAGTTTTTACTGCTTTTTCTTCTTAGTGTCACATGTTCTCCCTTTACCAGCATGACGCCAACTCTTCTGTACATGGTTTCTTCACATAACTAAGTTGTTCACGTTAATGGTACTATCTGCTCTTGTCTAATCGCATTGAATTCCACAAATTGCACATTTGCCCATGAATTGCCAGCATTTTTTTTATTGTTTTATTGTTTATTGCCCATTTAGAATGAGGAATTTGTCACTCGGTATCAACGTGACAGTGAAGATCCACTATTACTTATGTGACAATAGCTGTTTGAAAGTACCCCCCTATTTGAAATTATTGAATTCATATGTTACTCTATGAATTTTAATGTATAATCCTTTTAAAGCGACATTATCATGCTTAGCGGCAGTGTTTCTGCTGCTAGTCAGTAAATGAGAAAATTACCTTCTACAATTCACACCTCAAATTCTGCCACCTCCTGCGGTTCAACTCTGCATCAAGTAGAGTACGTGACTTCCCAACTATGCTCCAGGAATAATCATGGAGGCTTAACAATGGTGACAGTTACATTTCACATAAATGTAGTGGGAGAGGGAGATAGAGTAAGGGGACAGGGGGAGCAAGGGAGTGAAATAAAATGGGGACCAGGTTAACAGGGGAGGGGGATATGGTGATGGCAGGGCAAACAGGGGAGGGTGCTATAGAGTGGGGTGAACAGGAAACAGGGAAGAGGGACAATCTATCCCCCCCTCATTCCATCTCTCTCCACCCCATGTCCCCTCGATCTCCCGCAACTCTATTCCCCTCCCACATTTCTCCTCATTAACCAACCTCTGAACCTTGCTCCCCCCCCCTACTCTATTGCCCTCTCCAATTTCCTCTCCTCCCATCTCTATCATTTTCCCATTACTGTTGAGCCCCGCTCTACCCGCTCCCGTTTCCCCTACACCCCACTCTATCGTCTATTTGTGGGCAGCACGGTGGATCAATGGTTAGCACTGCTGCCGTACAGCGTCAGGGACCCGGATTCGAACCTGTTGAATGTGGGACGGGAGGGGAGCAGGATGAAAGGGACTACTCCTGCTCCTACTTGTGATGTGTCTGTAATTTCTTGCGGCCAGGTGAGGTAACTTTACACAGAAACAACATTCCTGTTCCCCATTACTTTGGCGTTGTGGCTGTGATGGAGAGAATATGGGAATTCCGTTGTGTAGTCTCATACCCCACAGACTGGTTAGCGTGCACATACCCACAACACCCACCAGGTTAACCCGTGACTGGGAAGCAATTTGGTGACATTACCCACCGTCATTTCCACACCAAGCTGCCTCACATCACACGGTGCCTTTAGAGTTCAGCTTAACCCGGCTGTCGCTCACATATTTCACAGCACGCCGGTTACTGTAAGGGGAGGAGCTCACCCAGATGAATCAAAGCAGAGATCGATCAGTCAAGATTGAACTGTCACTCAAAACTGTCAGGCACAGAGGCATTGGGCTGAAGGGCCTCGTTCCATGTTTTCCCTTCTCCACCACTCCAAAGGCCAAATCCTTTGCAACCACGAGAATGTGGTCATCAACTCAATTCATGTTTAAAAAAATCACAATTTTTTACATTCGCTCATGTGATGTGGGCTCACTGACTGGGTTAGCGTTTATTGCCCCAATTCCTAATTGCCCCAGAGGACAGTTAAGAGTCAATGGCAGAGAGTCCACAGCACAGAATAAAAATCCATCAGCACATTGCGTCTGCGCTGGTCAAAAGTAACCACCTCACTATTGTCTAATCCCATTTCCCCAGCACTTGGCACATAGCCTTGTCATCACAAGTGCACACCTACAACCTTCTTCAGGTTTGTGAGGGTTTCAGCAAGGTGGGAGGGGAGAGATACAAAAGAGTCCGGTGGTGCAAATTTTCACACAAAGGGTGTTGAATGTCTGGAACCGGCTGCCCGAGGTAGTGAAGGAAGACTGTACAGTTTTGTAATTTCAGAAACGTTTAAGCAGGTACATGGATAGGATTGGTATGGAAGGATACGGATCAAACACAAACACATGGGACTAGTTTTAATTGTGAAAACCGGGCACCACTGATATGTTGGCCCAGATGGACTGTTTCCATACTGTAGAAATGTTTGACACTGTCTCTACTCTCGCGCATTCTCTCTCTCACACACACACACAATCTCGCTCTCACACTGTTTCAAACACACACACTGTCTCTTTCACATACTCACACTCACATAAACACACACCGTCTCACACACGTTCTCTCTTTCACACACAAACTGTCTCTCAAACACACACACACTTTTTCGTCTCTCCCACACTTTTCCTCTCACTCTCACACGTGTACACACACACACTTACTCTCATCAACTGTCTCCCTCTTTCTGTCTCTCACACACTTTCACACAGACACACACTGTGTCTCACAAGCACTCTCTCACACACACACTCTTTCACATAGACTCTCTCGCACACATCCCCACCCCCACCCTCCTCTAGCTTATTTCTCCACGCTTCAGGCTCTCAGTCTTTATTCCTGATGAAGGGCTTTTGCCCGAAACGTCGATTTTACTGCTCCTCGAATGCTGCCTGAACTGCTGTGCTCTTCCAGCACCACTAATCCAGAACAATGCAGAGTGGCTGAGCAGAAGCTGATAGCAACATTTGGTACCCATGGGAATGGCCTCAACTGGGACCTTGGATTCATGTCACACGACAGGTGACCCCACTACACACACACACACACATACACACACACTCACACACACCCTCTCTCAGAAGTCTGTGATCTATCTCCCACCACTCTTTCTCGCACACCCTCTCTCTCACACGTCCTATTCATTCACAAAGGCATTTCAAATCTTTTATCAGAAACAAGCCAGCTGGAGATACAACCACTGGAAATGAGGGTGAAAATTGACTTGCTGTGCAGTCAACTGTTAAACTGCCCAAGTACAGAAAACAGAGGGCTAAAGTAACAGCCAAATGGATAAGTTGCAAAGAGTGTGATGAACAGATTAGCAAAACTTTTAACAAGTCAACAGAAAAGGGAAGAGCAAATGTTTTGTTTGTTTTGAACATAAATAGAAAAGGAGAATTGAATCGAGGCAGGGACAGATTAGGGATAGAAAGAGGGGACAGCTAATGCAGATTTGTGGTGAATGCTGATTTACAGAGGGGAGGGAATAGATTATCTTGTTCCTCAGGGAGAAGATATCGCTCACTGCGTAGAATTAACATAAGATCTGCCCACTGGAGATCCCAAATCATACCGTGACACTCTGCAATGCTGTCTGATGTTGTGGTACATGAGGAACGCCTTCAAAAACACCAACTGCACTTCGAGGTCCTCAAGCAGTTGAGGAAACTAGTTCTTACGATGCAGGTGTAGGTTGGATTACAGAGGCGGAAGCAACTTCACAGTGGCACAGAGGCTAGCATTGCTGCCTCACAGCACCAGGGACCCAGGTTCAATTCCTGCCTCGGGTAATTGTCTGTGTGGAGTTTGTACATTCGCCCCGTGTCTGCGTGGGTTTCCTCCCACATTGCAAAGATGTGCAGGTTAGGTGAATTGGCCATGCTAAATTGCCCGTGGTGTTAGGTGAAGGGGTAAATGCAGGGGAATGGGTCTGGGTGGTTAGCTCTTTGAAGGGTCGGTGTGGACGTGTTGGGCCGAATGGAACACACTCCCATTGAGAATGTCCTTGTCAGGGGGATCGGGAAGACATTGTCAGTGAACAACAAACAAGAGCACCACTGTTCAGCTGGTCATAGGGAGGCCAAGCAGTCTTTATTTCAAAGGGAATGGTGGATAAACATTCAGACGTTTTGTTTAAAGACTATACAAGACACTTGTCAGACCACAGCTAAGAGACTGTGAATAGTTTTGGGGATTCCTATCTGAAAGATGGATCTGGGCATTGGAGGCAGTCCAGAGAAGTTTCACTCAGCTGTTCCGGAGTATGGAGGGACTGTCTGACGAGGAGAGGTTGGGTAGATTAGGCCTGTCCTCATTGGAGTTTAGAAGAATGAGAGGTATTCTTTGAAGCTTATTGCAAGTTCTTAGAGGGATTTGACAGGGGAGATGTGGAGAGAGGTTGTTTCCCCTTGTGAGGGAGCACATGGGACCAGAGAGATATCATCTAAGAATAAAGGAGTGGTCGCCAATTGAAGACGGAGATAAAGAGGAATTTGTTCGTTCAGAAGGGATTGAATCTGTGAAATTCTTTATGACAGAGGGCTGTCAAGGCTGGGTCTTTCAGGATATTCAAAGCTGAGACAGAGAGGTTTTTAAATAGAAAGGGAATCGAGAGTTATAGGGGAAAGGTGGCAAAGTGGAGTTGAGGGTGATCAGATCAGTCACTATCTCTTTGAATGGCAGAATAGACTCGATGGGCTAAATGGCCTACACCTAGTCCTATAGTTGTATGGATCCGATTCACAAAGGGTGTAGTTAGGTAATCCTGTGTTTCTATTCTGACAGAGCGATGCAAAGTTATTTTGAAATGTGTCACCCCCTTCTTTCTTCTTTGCTTGAACATCAGCGGACACACTTTCACCAGGAGTGGGGCCATTGTCGTCTGATACAAAGAATACACTTTGTCAGGTTCCAAAAACAACATAGTGCAGGATTCTCGAGATCTGAAACCAACACAGAGCACTGGAGAAACTCAGCAGTTCTGGTGGCATCTTGTAACCTGTATGGCAACATTTGTGCAAAGAGAGAGAATTTCATTTTGAGTCTGTTGACTCACATCAATCTGCTTGCCTTGTTGGCAAGTGCTTCTGTCAGATAAGGAGCTCGCTGTCAACTGCTGAGGCTTACTTCCCTTTTTTGTGTATCAGTTGCAGGCAGTCCATTAGACTTGTGTCTGGGTGGTTAGTAAAAGTTCCTGTTCTCTCTAACCCAAGGTCATCCCACAGACACTGCTAGAGTTTCCCTGTGACCCCACAGCTGATGATTCAGAACTGCAGACTGATCTGCAGAAGCCAGATCCTGATCTCCCCCTTTAGATTGTCTCCCCTGGTTCCTGGGGTGGGAGATGTGGCGCTCAATCCCTCCAGGGTCATGTACCCATTGGAAAGGCTGTGCATGTTTGTCAGACATGTTTGTCCGGCTTACTGATGGGAGAGAAAGGGGAGGGAAAACTGGAGGCAATTCGCTCTCTTTGAAGAATCCATTGGAGAGATTGATCCTGGTGAGAAGTCTCCAGGGAATGAAATAGCAATGCCTGAGATGCTACAGGAAGGATGTCATTAAACTGGTAAGGGTGCAATAAAGATTGACAAGGACTGGAGAATTTGAGTTGGAGGTAGAGGCTGGATAGGCTGGGGCTTTCTAACACTGGAGTGTAGGAGGCTGAAGGGTAACCTTACAAATGTATAAAAGTTTGTAAGATCATGAGGGACATGGATAGGGTGAATAGCCAAAGTCTTTACCTCAGGGGAGGGGAGTCCAAAGCTGGAGGGCATATGTTTTAGGTGAGCTGGGAAAGATTTATAAGGGATCTGAGGGGTATCTTTTTCTCAAACATGATGGTGCAATATTGGAATGAGCTGCCAGAGAAAGTGATAGTGATAGCTAAAATTGCAACATTTAAAAGACATTGGTACTGGATTGGTTTGGATTCGATTGGACAGGTTGAGCAGGATAGGGGGCTAGTTCAGTTTGGGAATCCTGGTCAGCATGGACGAGTTGGGCCGAAGAGCCTATTTCTGTGCTGTATGACTCTACGTTTGCTGAGTTCCCTTTACTCACCGCAGTTTAAGGGAGAAAATTATGGAAAAAGGGGTAGGTGGGGAGAAACCAGTTTGTAACCCACTCAGGGAGACAGATAGTCACAGATTACAAGTATCCACTGCTGCTAGGTGGATCGAGTGACCTCATTCCCTGCTCAATGAAGCCACATACTCATTTATTTCTTTTATTCAGGAAGGCCACAGGAGAAATGATTAGCCTCCCTGAAGTATTTACCCTCCCAGAGAGAGAGAGGTCGACTTTGTGTTTGGATTCTATTCGATGATGCATATGAAGGTGTTTTGCCTGCTTGTTTTCTGTAAGTGGTTATGGGGGCAGGATTGAGGGAGGGGAGAGAAAGAGCGTGGGGGCAGGATTGGGAGAGGATGAGTGTGGGGGCAGGATTGAGAGAGTGAGTGAGAGAGAGAGAGAGAGAGAGAGAAAGAGTGTTTGGGCAGGATTGAGGGAGGGGAGAGAAAGAGTGTGGGGGCAGGATTAAGAGAGAGAGAGAAAGAGAGAGATAGAAAGAGAGAGCTAGATAGAAAGAGTTAGATAGATAGAAAGAGAGAGATAGATAGAGACAGAGAGAGAGATATCTGGCCCTGACTGCTTTCTGTGGCAGAGAATTCCCCACTCTCTGGATGAAGACATTTCTCCCCATCTCAGTGCTGCCCTGTCTCCTTTAAACTGTGACCCCCTGGTTCTGGTTACCTCCACCCGGTGATTGGAAACATCCTTTAGTGTTGGCAGGTACAGTCTGGATGTGTCGATGGGCTTCTCCTTTACTGTCAGAGTCAATCGCATTAAGATGTACATTCCTTATCACATACTGTCACTCAGATTTCTATGTTGCCTTTCTCCAAAACTAAAGGGCATCAGTTTAGGGTGAGAGGGCAAATGGTTAAAAGGTACCTGAGGAGGAACTTTTTCAAACAGAGGGTGGTTTGTATAAGGAGCAACCTGCTGGGGGAATTGGCAGAGATGGATACAACTACTACATTTAAAAGATATTTGGACAAGGACATGGATTGGAACGGTTTAGAGCGTTATGGGCCAAACTGCAGGCAGATGGGACTACTTTAATTTGGGAAACCTGGTTGGCATGGACACGTTGGGCTGAAGTGCCTGTTTCTGTGCTGGGTGATCCTATGACTCTATTGTGAGATGCCCTGAGCTCTCCATCTGAGCAGACTGAACAGAGATCTCCATTCAAAGAAGCAGTGTCCCCAGGACCCTTCCCTACCACTTCTTGGCTGAACTCTCCCACTTCCTCTTCTATTCTCCATTATAAAGTACTCCCCGGCTCCATTCTGACATTCTGGTCTCAGCTTTCCATTTGGACATCAGTCTGTGGAGTCCCTGAAATAGAATGCATCATTTTCTCACGGGCTGTGGTGCTTCCAATGCAAACGTACAAACTCAGGGTAAAAACACACGGGGTATCCCTTTGATAAACAGGAATGCTGCCCCAAAACCCATGGCTGCAGGATTTCAAACAGCAGATTCCTCTCTAAGCAAATGACACATGATCGCACGGGTATGTGCATCATCTCACAGAGTTTAAAATTGAAAATGAGAACTTTTGTCGGCGTGACGGCCAATTCTCTCTCGTTTCTTTTAACAGTAAGAAGGGTTTCACATCTGGAGGTACACGGTATGTTTAAAATGTCACGTTGCACGATTTACACACAAAGGGAGGGAGATGTTTGGAACTCTCACCAACAAACCACAGATGTTAGTTTTCAATCTAAGAGAAATTTGCTAAGTTATTAACGGGATAGGGGCCAAAGAAAGTGGAATAGATTTAAAGTTACAGTTTCTAAACACAGAAAATACTGGAGGAACTCAGCAGGTCCAGCATCATCTATGGAGAGAGAGAGAGAAAAAGACAGAGCTAACGTTACAGATTATAAATATAGAATATACTAGAGAAACTCTGCAGGTCTCGCGGCATCTTTGGAGAGAGAGAGAAAAGTTAATGATACAGGTTATAAACACAGAAAGTACTGGAGGAACTCAGTAGGTCTGACAGTATCTGTGGAGAGAGAGAGAAAAAAACAGCATTTAGATGTTGAGTCCTGTAACCGTTTATCAGTTGACCTTTAACTGCCCTTTGAAATGGCTGAGCCAACCATTTAGTTGTATTCATCGCTCTGAAGTATCAACAATGAAATGAAATCAGACGGATCACCCAGTATCAACCTGGAAACAGGAAAAGACAATGGCAGATACAACCCTATCGACCCTGCAGAGAGCTCCTCACTAACATCTGGGGGCTAGTACTAGAACTGGGAGAGTCATCATTGTACTCACTTAATCATACCTTACAGACAATGTCCCAGACACCACCAGCACCATCCCTGGATATGTCCTGTCTCGCAGTGGGACACACCCAGCAGAGGTGGCTGCACAATGGGATACAGTCCGGAGGGAGTTACACGGCGAGTCCTCAACATTGACTCTGGACAACATGAGGTCTCATGGCTTCATGTTAAACATGGGCAAGGAAACCTCCTGCTGAATGCCACATATCATCCTCCCTCAGCTGATGAATCGGTATTCCTCCAGATAAACAACACTTTAAGGAATTTCTGAGGATGGCAAGGGCACAAAATCTAACTTGGGTGGAGGATTTCTGTGTCCACCACTACGAGTGGCTCGGCAGAAGCATTACTGATCGAACTGGTTGGGTCTTAAAGACTGGGTCTGCAGCAGGTGGTGTGGGAACCAACAAGAGGGAATAACAACGTGACCTCATCCTTACCAACCTTCCAGTTGTAGATGCATCTGCCCCTGACCATATTGGTAAGAATGACCCCTGCACAGTCCTTGTGGAAATGGAGTCCCATTGAAAATCATTTCTGCTAATGGGATATGGGTGTCACTGGCTGGGCACATCATTTATTGTTCCCTTCCCTGGTTGCCCCCTTGAGAAGGTGATGGTGAGCTGTCTTCTTTAACCACCACAGTTCACAGTGCTATAGATGGACCCACAATTCCCTTAAAGAGGGTATTCTATGATTTTGACCCAGCGACACTGAACGATCAGCTGATGTATTTCCAAGTCAGAATAGTGAGTGGCTCAGATGGGTATTTGCAGGGGATGGTGTTCCCATGTATCTGTATACTGTATCCTTCTGGATGGAAGTTGCTATGGGTTTGGAAGGTGCTGTCTCAGGATCTTGGGTGAATTTCTGCAGTACACCTTGTCAATGGTACATGCTGTTGCTACTGAGTATCAGTGGAGGAGGCAATGGATGTTCATGGATGTGGTGTGGGAACTGCTTTTTCCCTGGATGGTGTTTAGTGTTTCGAATATTGTTGGAGCTGCACCCATCCAGGCAAGTGGGGAGTATTCCCCTGGCTCCTGAGTTGTGCTTTATCAATGATGTTCAGGCTTTGGGGAGGAGAAACATTGATTAAACTACCAAATGCAGATTTTGCATCGGGCACAAAAACCAAAGGCCTGAACTATGATTAAGAGTGAAAGGCTTCAGTGAAGTTTCACTCATTAGAAACGACTGTTATTGTTGTTCTGCAGGCCAATCTGCAGAGGTCATCATAACTAATCCCAGGGATGGTGTCAGCAAAGAAGGGGAGTGGTTCACTCTGAAGTGTCAGTGCAACAACAGATTTATAAAGGCTTCCTGGTAAAAGAACAACTTTACAAGATTAAATCTTACAACTTTAATGGAAGAGTTGGCAGTAAAACTGAGGGATTATACAAGTGACAAATTGGGAATGCTTTTTCATGTCAGCCATTGGACATGGTGACCATTGGTACATAAATGTTGATGGATGTACTCTGTGTCGAACAAAATTCCTTTTGCAGAGAGACCACACAATATATCGTACTCCACGCTCATCGATTCATCAAGTCCCAAGGGGCATGACGATGCACACTGCAATGCACGAAGGAAGGGAATTCTCGGGCTTCCCAGATTTTAATGCTGCCATCAGGACCAGAAGATATTGAAAAAAAAAGGCCATTCAGTCCTTTGATCCGGTCCACATTTCAGTCAGTTAAACAACTAATCTGTGAATGGGTTTCAGGACACAACGGATGCAGAAAGATTACCCGCATTGGTTACAAGGCTGGGCATCACCCTAAACTGGGCGACATTCCAAACTGAGCCTCACCCTAAACTGGGAGACATTCCAAACTGGACCTCACCCTAAACTGGGACACATTCCAAACTGGGGCTCACCCTAAACTGGGACACATTCTAAATTGGGCATCACCCTAAACTGGGCGACATTCCAAACTGAGCCTCACCCTAAACTGGGACACATTCCAAACTGCGCCTCACCCTAAACTGGGACACATTCCAAACTGGGCCTCATCTAAACTGGGACACATTCCAAACTGGGCCTCACTCTAAACTGGGACAGATTCCAAACTAGGCCTCACCGTAAACTGGGACACATTCCAAACTGGGCCTCATCTAAACTGGGACACATTCCAAACTGGACCTCAACCGAAACTGGGTCACATTCCAAACTGGGCCTCACCCGAAACTGGGTCACAATCCAAATTAGGCCTCACCCTAAAATGAGACACATTCCAAACGGGGGCTCACCCTAAACTGGGACGCATTCCAAACTGGGCCTCACCCTAAACTGGGCCACATTCCAAACTGGACCTCACCCGAAACTGGGTCACATTCCAAACTGGGCCTCACCCGAAACTGGGCCACATTCCAAACTGGACCTCACACGAAACTGGGACACATTCCAAACTGGGCCTCACACTAAACTGGGACACATTCCAAACTGGGCCTCATCTGAACTGGGACACATTCCAAACTGGGACTCACCCTAAACTGGGTCACATTCCAAACTGGGCCTCACCCGAAACTGGGTCACAATCCAAATTAGGCCTCACCCTAAAATGGGACACATTCCAAACGGGGGCTCACCCTAAACTGGGACGAATTCCAAACTGGGCCTCACCCTAAACTGGGCCACATTCCAAACTGGACCTCACCCGAAACTGGGTCACATTCCAAACTGGGCCTCACCCGAAACTGGGACACATTCCAAACTGGACCTCACCCGAAACTGGGACACATTCCAAACTGGGTCTCACCCTAAACTGGGTCACATTCCAAACTGGGCCTCACCCTAAACTGGGACACATTCCAAACTGGGCCTCACCCTAAACTGGGCCAAATTCCAAACTGAACCTCACCCGAAACTGGGTCACATTCCAAACTGGGCCTCACCCGAAACTGGGCCACATTCCAAACTGGGTGTCACCCTAAACACAAATAAGTAGAATGGATGGCTTTGAGGTATGTAGAGAAGAGGTGTTGGAAATCCTGGAAAAGGTGAAAATAGATAAGTCCCCTGGGCCTGATGGCATTTATCCTAGGATTCTCTGGGAAGCAAGGGAGGAGATTGCAGAGCCATTGGCCTTGATTTTTATGTCCTCTTTGTCTACAGGAGTAGTGCCAGAAGACTGGAGGATAGCAAATGTGGTTCCCTTGTTCAAAAAGGGGAGTAGGGATAACCCTAGTAACTATAGGCCGGTGAGTCTCACTTCTGTTGTGGGCAAAGTCTTAGAGAGAATTGCAAGGGATAGGATTTATGCACATCTGGATAGGAATAATGTGATCAAGGATAGTCAGCATGGTTTTGTGAAGGGCAGATCGTGCATCACAAACCTTGTTGAATTCTTTGAAAAGGTGACGAAGGAGGTTGATGAGGGGAAAGCGGTAGATGTGGTATATATGGATTTTAGTAAGGCGTTTGATAAGGTTCCCCATGGTAGGCTACTGCAGAAAATACGGAGATATGGAATTGAGGGTGAGTTGGAGGTTTGGATTAGGAATTGGCTGGATGGAAGAAGACAGAGGGTAGTAGTTGATGGCAAAGTTTCTTCATGGAGTGCCGTCACTAGCGGTGTTCCGCAAGGATCTGTTTTGGGACCATTGCTGTTTGTCATTTTTATAAATGACCAGGAAGAGGGGATAGAAGGTTGGGTGAGCAAGTTTGCGGATGACACAAAAGTCGGAGGAGTTGTTGACAGTGAGGAAGCATATGGCAGGTTACAGCAGGATATAGAGAAGCTGCAGAGCTGGGCAGAAAGGTGGCAAATGGAATACAATGTAGCTAAGTGTGAGGTGATTCACTTTGGGAAGAATAACAAAAAGATGGGGTACTGGGCTAATGGTCGGATACTTGGTAGTGTGGATGAGCAGAGGGATCTTGGTGTCCATGTACACAGATCTCTGAAAGTTGCCACCCAGGTAAATAGTGCGGTGAGGAAGGCATATGGCGTACTGGCTTTTATTGGTAGAGGAATTGAGTTCCGGACTCCTGAGGTCATGATGCAGTTGTATAAGACTCTGGTACGGCCGCATGAAGTTAGGGGTAGGTTCTTCACTCAGCGAGTTGTAAGTTCATGGAATGCCCTGCCAGTAGCAGTGGTGGACTCTCCCTGTTTATGGGCATTTAAGCGGGCATTGGATAGGTATATGGAGGATAGTGGGTTAGTATAGGTTAGGTGGGCTTGGATCGGCGCAACATCGAGGGCCAAAGGGCCTGTACTGCGCTGTATTGTTCTATGTTCTATGTAAACTGGGCCACATTCCAAACTGGGTCTCACCCTTAACTGGGAAACATTCCAAACTGGGGCTCACCCTAAACTGGGCCACATTCCAAACTGGGCCTCACCCTAAACTGGGACACATTCCAAACTGGACCTCAACCGAAACTGGGTCACATTCAAAACTGGGCCTCACCCAAAACTGAGACACATTCCAAACTGGGCCTCACCCAAAATTGGGACACATTCCAAACTGGGGCTCACCCTAAACTGGGACACATTCCAAACTGGGCCTCACCCTAAACTGGGACCCATTCCAAAGTGGGGCTCACCCTAAACTGGGACGCTTTCCAAACTGGGCCTCACCCTAAACTGGGACACATTCCAAACTGGGCCTCACCCTAAACTGGGAGACATTCCAAACTGGGGCTCATCCTAAACTGGGACACATTCCAAACTGGGCCTCACCCTCAACTGGGACACATTCCAAACTGGGGCTCACCCTAAACTGGGACGCATTCCAAACTGGGCCTCACCCTAAAGTGGGACACATTCCAAACTGGGGCTCACCCTAAACTGGGACACATTCCAAACTGTGCCTCACCCTAAACTGGGTGACATTCCAGCCTGGGCCACGCTCTAAACTGGGACACATTCCAAACTGGGCCCCACCAGAAACTGGGACACATTCCAAACTGGGCCTCACCCGAAACTGGGTCACATTCCAAACTGGGGCTCACCCTAAACTGGGACACATTCCAAACTGAGCCTCACCCTAAACTGGGCGACATTCCAACCTGGGCCTCGTTCTAAACTGGGACACATTCCAAACTGAGCCCCACCAGAATCTGGGACACATTCCAAACTGGGCCTCACCCGAAACTGGGTCACATTCCAAACTGGGCCTCACCCTAAACTGGGCGACATGCCAAACTGAGCCTCACCCTAAACTGGGACACATTCCAAATTTGGCCTCACCCTTTACTGGGTGACATTCCAAACTGGGCCTCACCCTTAACTGGGCCACATTCCAAACTGAGTCTCAGCCTAAACGTCGCCACATTCCAAACTGGGCCTCACCCTAAACTGGGCCACATTCCAAAATGGGCCTCACCCTATACTGGGCCACTTTCCAAATTGGGCCTCACCCTTAACTGGGCCACATTCAAAACTGGGT
>NC_057759.1:1967360-1971394 GCF_004010195.1 Chiloscyllium plagiosum
GCCCTTTATGACAACCTCCGACATGAGGTCGTACCTGTGCTGGTCAATATATCGGGCATCCGGGTACCAGACTATTGCATAGCACAGGTACGTAACCTATACACCATGATGGGGAAGGAGGTCATAGAGAGGGCCATAGATGCCATGGGATCAACCCACTACCGGACCGAAATACATAACACACACACACACATAACGACACAGTCGGGACAGAGTCAACGATGCTCTCACAGGGCTCGAGTTAATGTAACCATCTCCTGGGACTATCCAAAGGCCCCATGACTGCAGCATGACGGCCAGCGGTATGTACCGGGAGAGGAACCGAATTTCAAGATATCGGCATCGGGGGTGTGGACGTGTCCAACCCCTTGCCAAAAGGGGGGACTGCAAGCGGGCATCAGAGCCGCCCCGCATTTGCCACGGGACTATGCCTACATCGGTAAAACTATAGGAATTCATTTTGTGTTTTAAACGGCAGCCACAGCTTAAACCCACAGAACTCAGCAGCTGCCGGTCCGGGAGATGGGAGTCAGAGGACAGATCAAATCCACACTCGGCCAGACACTAACCATAACTCATAGACCGAAACTCCGGAGCGAATTAATATGGAAACCTATCTCCTAATCAAATCAAGAGACTGAGTGAAACACACCCATATTCATCACTACAGAACCATCCTGACACAAAGGACAGGCATCCACCAGACAGGAACGAACAGACTAATACACACCAGCACCCCAAGGAAACAAAGGGGGGTGCTAGTCCCCAGCCCTCACAGAGAGAGACAAGCAGATATTTCCCGGACCCGTTCACATAATCCAAATAGCACCCTATTGTGTGTACACTGCAACTCTCCTGGGACCGCAGGAAACCCACCATTTGCACCTACTCCAGCGATGATGGGGAACTATCATCCCATTCATACTCAAAATCCTCACATCCTGACAAGGAAAGGTATATAATATGTAGCAGCGTGCGGGAACAGCAGAACAGCCGAGATTCGGACCTTGGTTGGTCTCTGCCGGTGTTACTGTATCAATAAACGTTACCGATTGTTGAACCGCACTCTGGGCTCGGACTGATATCATTTCATCCGCTCTAACAGTGGGAAGGGATTCACTGATTAGATTAGATTACAGTGTGGAAACAGGCCCTTCTGCTCAATAAGTCCACACCGACCCACCGAAGCGAAACCCACCCATACCCCTACATTTACCCCTTACCTAACACTACGGGCAATTTAGCATGGCCAATTCACCTGACCCTGCACATCTTTGGACTGTGGGAGGAAACCGGAGCACCCGGAGGAAACCCACGCAGACACGGGGAGACACCGGAGAGAGGCCATTCACGTGCTTGGTTCGTGGGAAAGGGTTCGCTTAATCATCTACTCTGCTGATCCACAAGCGGGTCCACACAGGTGAGAGGCCATTCACCTACTCTCTGTGCGGGAAGGGATTCATTGATTCTTCCAGCCTATGGACCTACCAGCGGGTTCACACGGGAGAGAAGCCGTTCATGTGCCCAGTATGTGGGAGGGGGGTTCACGGAGTCATCTAAACTCCTGATCCACCAGCGGGTCCACACCGGGGAGAAGCCTTCCACACACCTTGGAGAGGCCATTCACTTGCTCCGTGTGTGGTGCAAGCGGGCATCAGAGCCGCCCCGCATTTGCCACGGGACTATGCCTACATTGGTAAAACTATAGGAATTCATTTTGTGTTTTAAACGGCAGCCGCAGCTTAAACCCACAGAAATCAGCAGCTGCCGGTCCGCCCACGTGACCGGAAGATGGGAGCCAGAGGACAGATCAAATCCACACTAGACCAGACACTAACCATGACTCATAGACCGAAACTCCCCCGCTAATTAATATGGAACCCCATCTCCTAATCAAATCAAGAGACTGACTGAAACACACCCAGATTCATCAATACAGAACCATCCTGACACAAAGGACAGGCATCGACCAGACAGGAACGAACAGACTAATACACACCAGCACCCCAAGGGAACAAAGGGGGGGGTGCTAGCCCCCAGCCCTCACAGAGAGAGACAAGCAGATAGTACCCGGACCCGTTTACATAATCCAAATAGCACCCTATTGTGTGTACACTGCAACTCACCTGGGACGGCAGGAAACCCACCATTTGCACCTACTCCAGCGATGATGGGGAACTATCATCCCATTCATACTCAAAATCCTCACATCCTGACAAGGAAAGGTATATAATGTGTAGCAGCGTGCGGGAACAGCAGAACAGCCGAGATTCGGACCTTGGTTGGTCTCCGCCGGTGTTACAGTATCAATAAACGTTACCGATTGTTGAACCGCACTCTGGGCTCGGACTGATATCATTTCATCCGCTCTAACAGTGGGAAGGGATTCACTGATTCTTCCAGCCTACAGACCCACCAGCGGATCCACACCGGGGAGAGGCCATTTACCTGCTCACAGTGTAGGAAGGCATTCAGTCATGTGGCCATCTGCGGACACACCAGCGGGTCCACACAGGAGAGAAGCCGTTCATGTGCCCCGTGTGTGGGAGGGGGTTCACTGAGTCATCTAAACTCCTGATCCACCAGTGGGTCCACACCGGGGACAAGCCTTTCATCTGCTCCATGTGCGGGAAGAGACTCAGTCAGATGGGACAGCTGCAGAGGCACCAGCGGGTTCACATGTCCCGTGTGCGGGAGGGGGGTTCACTCAGTCATCTACACTGCTGACCCACCAGCGGGTCCACACATGAGAGAAGCCTTTCAATTGCTCAGAGTGTGGGAAGGGATTCAGTCAGTTGGTTAACCTGCAGTCCCACCACCGCCCTCACACCGGGGAGCGGCTATTCAACTGTCCGAATGCAGGAAGGCTTTCCGTCTCATCAGCAACTTGCGGACACAGAAACCGTTCACCTGCCTGAGTGCAGGAAGGGATTAAGGGCTACGGGGAGATTGCGGGTAAGTGGAGTTGAAATGCCCATCAGTTATGATTGAATGGTGGAGGGAACTCGATGGGCCGAATGGCCTTACTTCCGCTCCTATGTCTTATGGTCTTAATCGATTCCTCCAGCCTGCAAATGAACGAACATGTCCACACTGGGGACAGCCCGCTCACCATCTGAGAAGGTGGGTGGGTAGAATGTGCGCTTTGACCATGAGCCGTTTTTAAAAACAGCTGCATTTTGTACACCTTTTTGTTGGGGAGATCTGAAGCAGTAACAAAACTGGGTCGCAATAAAGGTTACTTGAAATTCCCGTCATACTCGGACCTTGAAATCTATGCAATCTAACAGGCTTTCGTTTCAAAGCTGTTCATTTCTTTCAGCCTCCAGCACTAAGTTTCCACTGTCATCTGTCAGGAGAAGCAGTGAATGAGTAGTTGGTATCATTTAGAAATTGTAATTGTTTTCAGGAGTGCAGGTATTCCATTGCTTCATTGGCATTGTAAGGTTTACTGGCAGCACCGGGGGAGGTGTGAGCTGTGTTCACTGGAAATTATGTGGAAGAGCCCATGTTGGACTGGGGTGGACAAAGTTAATCACACAACACCAGGTTATATTCCAACAGGTTTATTTGGAAGCACTAGCTCTCAGATCACTGCTCCTTCATCAGGTAGCTATGGAGCAGGACCACAAGAAGCAGAATTTATAGCAAAAGATTAGTGTCATGCAACTGATACCATATAATTTACAAACCTAGAATGCTGTTAAGTCTTTCATCTTTTAGAATGGGTTGCAAATTTTGGTTCATTTAATATGTTAATCCTCGAGCTTCCTTCAAGTAATATTCTTGACATAACTTCAGGTTTTAAAAAACGAGATAACATCTCAGCTCAGAAAATGCATGAAGGTTGTGAGGTTAGAGTTTCTCTATATCCCAATCTTGAGTGAGACTGGTTCTAATTTCCAAAGTAGGAATTTATAAAATGTTATATGGATTGACTGCCTGCAGATTTTGCTCAAACATTGCACAATAGAATGTAATTTCGCAAATGAAAAGTCACTCCAAAGACTTGTATGTATTTGTGCATCCATCAG
>NC_057759.1:1971752-1973653 GCF_004010195.1 Chiloscyllium plagiosum
ACGTTCTCCACCTTGTGTCTGTGTGAGTTACCTCTGGATGCTCAGGTTTCCTCCCACAATTCAAAAATTTGCAGTTTAGGGTGGATTGGCCATGCTAAAGTGTCCAGACATGTGCAGGTTAGGGTGTATCAGCAATGGGGAACTGCAGGGCTGTAGGGTAAGTGGGTGGGTCTAGTTTGGATGCTGTTCAGAAGCTCATTGCCTGCTGTGGGAGGAATGGGTTCCAGTTCGTATAACACTTGACATCAGACCTGGCAAAGATGGATTTTTATTGTACTCTCTCCCCCACACTCTGCATCCCGCCATTCTGTCTGACTCCAACCCTCTGCTCCCCTTCTCTCTTCCCATATTCTCTTACGCAACCCCGTCCCCCAGTCTCTCTTTCCCCACACTGTTGTCTCCAGTCTTTCTCTTCACCCCCACCCTCTGTCCATTTTTTCTATCTCTCCACACCCTCTGCACCCCCCATCTATTCTCTCTCCCTTCCCACCCTAATCCTTTCTCATGCATCAAGCTCTCTTTGATCTCTGTATCAAGCCCTTCAACAACACAGGGAAAATGGATGGTGATGACTCTACCTGGGAGATGGGAGTGCATGAGAAATGGCTGGCCTTTAAAATTGAGAATAGCTAAAATGATATCTTTAGAAACATCATAAAAAGCTGAAAACATGTTGTTTTATTTAAAAGAGCTTCAGAAATCTTTGACAAAATTGCTTGAAATATGCCATGAGAAATGGCTGGCCTTTAAAATTGAGAATAGCTAAAATGATATCTTTAGAAACATCATAAAAAGCTGAAAACATGTTGTTTTATTTAAAAGAGCTTCAGAAATCTTTGACAAAATTGCTTGAAATATGCACAGTTAGGCCACAGCTGAGGACAGGCTGTAAGGGGTGGATGGTCTATTCCAAGTCTTGTGCAATTGGTTCTGACTATGTAGAAATCGAGCCATAGAGTTGTAGAGCATGGAAACAAACCTTTCGATCCACACTGACAATCCTAAATTAATATAGTAACCTATTTGCCAGCATTTGGCCCATATCCCATTAAACCCTTCCTCTTCATATACCCATCTAGATGCCTTTTAAATATTATCATTGTAGCTGCTTCTACCAATTCCTCTGGCAGCTCATTCAATTCACGCAACACCCTTTGCATGACAAAGTTACCCCTCTGGTCCCTTTTAAATCTTCATCCTCTCACCCTAAAGCTATGCCCCTCTAGATTTGGACCGCATTCTACCATGGGGAAACACATACCAAAGTTGAACAGCCAGACAAGATGTAAACAGAATAAAATGTCGAGCCACAGTAGGGAAAGAAAATTGTGACTGCAGCCTTTTTTTAAATGATTGGCATTTAGACACTTTAAATTTGTCAGTAACACCAGCATCTTCACATAGCGTACAGTGCATGCTCCTCGGTGTCAGCAAGCACTATGTTCACCGGTGTCAGCAAAATAATGTGAATGCTCCTCACTCACCGTGGAAATGGCCTGTGACATTTTTACTGGACCAATGATAAGCCCTGGACAACTGGACAGAGTGTAGTCCTCCTGCCAGTCACAAACCTTCTTTTGTATGAATGCGGCCATTGGACCATGAGCTTTGGAAGTTGCTGCTCCTCTCTCTGAATGAAGATTGGGTTTCACCCCAAACTGCAAACTTGCTTCCTCTGTCCAACATCTATGCATACAACACTCTATTTTCTCACCCCTTTTCCATTTCTTTGTTTCATTCTGGGATTCAATTGTTGACTTGCAGGAACTGAAAGGAAAGGGAGTGAATCCAGGGAGGGGACACACTCTGGGAAAGTCCATCCAGGATGGGTCTCATTTGGCAAACACGTGGCAAATGCAGGACCACAGTATGAAGTTATAGCCTTTGCTGCAAAAAAAAAG
>NC_057759.1:1976704-2005307 GCF_004010195.1 Chiloscyllium plagiosum
CAGCTCTAGGGCGGGCTCTCCATTCCCTTAAATAGGCAGCACCGCAGCATCCTCAGCATTGACAGTAGTAACCTGTGTGTGTTACAGCGAGTAGAAGAGAATGGCCAGGACCAAGCAGACAGCGCGCAAATCCACCGGAGGGAAAGCTCCCCGCAAGCAGCTGGCGACCAAAGCGGCCCGCAAGAGCGCTCCGGCCACGGGCCCCGCACGGTGGCTCTGCGGGAGATCCGCCGCTACCAGAGATCCACCGAGCTGCTGATCCGCAAACTGCCCTTCCAGCGCCTGGTGCGAGAGATCGCTCAGGACTTCAAGACCGACCTGCGCTTCCAGAGCTCGGCGGTGATGGCCCTGCAGGAGGCCAGCGAGGCTTACCTGGTGGGACTGTTTGAGGACACCAACCTGTGTGCCATCCACGCCAAGCGGGTCACCATCATGCCCAAAGACATCCAGCTGGCCCGCCGGATCCGCGGGGAGCGCGCTTAAACGGAGCATAGCCGGCCCTGCACATTCACCCCGAGAGAGAGAGAAAAACACAACGGCTCTTTTCAGAGCCACTAAACCATCCAGAGGGAGCGGGAACCGATGGGTTGTATTAATATTGTAGTTATAAAACAAGGAAGTAAATACGCAATGAGTTATAAGCGACATTGTCATGGGCAGTGAAGTCATATTTAATGAGATCTCCCGTGTTCGCAGAATTTATGACAGATTGTGAAATATAATTTTAACATCACATTGTGGCATTAGATTATAAATTCCCGCGAATCTCCCTCTCTGTCTAGGTATTCATATGGCTTGTCGTTGGGGGATGGCAAAGATTTGGTGCCAAGAGATCGAATTGTTACTTGCGGACATTAGTGTCGTATTTTAGGAAGTGCACATGAGCTGAGTAAAGCATTAATGGGGAGTCAGTTAAACAAGAAAGTCACAGACGGCAGTCCAGTTCCAACTACTGAGATCTCCGGTGATCGCAGATTTTGTTATAATAGATACCAGAATTTAACTAATGGAGGTGGGATAGGATTGGCGCCTAAAGATCAACGGCTCATTTTTAAATTTGAAAAGCCCACTAATGTGTAGAAAAGAAGTTTTACAGAGGAGAATGCGTAGGTACTTATGCGTTGATTTGTGTATCGATTACAGAAGTGTAGTTTATACAATCTAACTTTACCCTCTTTCCTCCTTTACAGCTGAAAAAAAATCACCCACGGGTACTTAATATGCTCTCTCTCTGGGGGGCAGAGAAGAAAGCCAGTCTATGAACACACTAGTGAACAAAGCTCAGAGGGATAGGGGCCGCTCAGTAGTATTTGCTACATCGACTGTATGCTTATTTCACTGGGTATATTCAGCTCTTCCTGATACAGTTGAAGGGAATGTGAAACGAAAGTCAAACCCGATCGGGGACATTTCTCGTCCTGCAAGTACAAATTCACCATGTGGGTGTGTTTTGCCGAGGGGTGAGGGTATGAGTGTGTGTGTGCAAGTGTAAAGGAGTATACGCGTACGTCTGAGAGGGTGCAAGCCTGCGTGAGGGACAGTAGTGTGAGCGTATGAGAGATGGATCTCCGTGAGTGTCTGTGTACTTCGCTCAAAAGCTGTATGAATCCAAGTGAGATTCTGTAAATCCATTTTTTTTAGATTAGAGTCAGTCCGACCACAGACAGTCTCACACAGGGCACCTTGCACCTTTAAAGGCATTATCTAGGCCAACGTGACACCAGTTGTTCAGGTTCACTTGAGAATGTAACTTTTAGATGTTCTGCGATTTACATTTGCAAAAACTGAAACCAACATGATCATTCTAAAAGATTACAGATTAACCAACAATCCGGGTCTTTGTTAATATGATTTCAGTTACATCACACTCTAAACTTCTGCGAAAAATTGTCTTACGATCTTAGACTACAAACACGTGATGAAAGCTCCGAAAGCTAGTGCATAGAAATTAACCTGTTTGACTATAAGCTGGTGTTGCGTGATTGTAGTGTGAGCGTATGAGAGATGGATCTCCGTGAGTGTCTGTGTGTACTTCGCTCAAAAGCTGTAAGAATCCAAGTGAGATTCTGTAAATCCATTTTTTTTAGATTAGAGTCAGTCCGACCACAGACAGTCTCACACAGGGCAGCTTGCACCTTTAAAGGCATTATCTAGGCCAACGTGACACCAGTTGCTCAGGTTCACTTGAGAATGTGACTTTTACATGTTCTGCGATTTACATTTGCAAAAGCTGAAACCAACATGATCATTCTAAAAGATTAGAGATTAACCAACAATCAAGGTTTTTTTTAATATATGATTTCAGTTACATCACACTGTAAACTTTTGCGAAAAATTTGTTTTACGATCTAATATTCTACAAACGTTATGAAAGTTCCGAAAGCTACTGCAAACAGATTAACCTGTGGAGCTATAAGCTGGTGTTGCGTGATTTTTAACTTTATAAATCACAGTCCAACATCAGCATCTCAAAACCGCAAATATTCAATAACAAGGCGATAGTAATTGACAGAGCTCAGGTTCAAAGTTCTCTACATTAAAAGTAAAACAAATCCGGCAGAGATGACGGTATAGCTCCTTTCACAGATGCTGTGAGTGGCTCTGAAAAGAGCCTTTGGGTCGTCAGATTCAAGGATGGTCTCTTCACTTTTTAGCAGATCCAGCAGCGGCGGTTTTCTTGGGCAGCAGCACGGCCTGGATATTAGGCAGCACCCCGCCCTGAGCGATGGTCACCCCTCCCAGCAGCTTGTTGAGCTCCTCGTCGTTGCGCACGGCCAGCTGCAGGTGCCTGGGGATGATGCGGGTCTTCTTGTTGTCCCGGGCCGCGTTGCCGGCCAGCTCCAGGATTTCAGCCGTCAGATACTCCAGCACCGCAGCCAGATAGACCGGCGCTCCGGCACCCCCACGCTCAGCATAGTTACCCTTTCTCAGGAGCCTGTGAACACGGCCCACCGGGAACTGCAGGCCAGCCCGGGACGACCGAGACTTCGCCTTGGCGCGACCTTTCCCACCACCCTTTCCTCTTCCAGACATGGTCACAAGCACTTTCGCAGAGAATGCTACCCTACGCCTACATTGCGGCCTCTTATACCTTCGGGAAGAATGGTACGGCGGACATTTCTGATTGGTCCCATTGATCAGCACCTCCTAATGTTGTTTCAATTCCCAATCAGATATCTGCCTCATTCCCCAATCCGAGGAGGGCGGAAAGTACCGGCGCCCTCTTATACCTTCGGGAGGAATGGAGGGGCGGCCATTTCTAATTGGTCCCATTGTCCAGCCCCGCCTAATGTTGTTTCAATTCCCAATCAGATATCTGCCTCATTCCCCAATCCGGAGAGGGCACGGGGAGGAAGGCGGAAAGTACCGGCGCCAAATCATAAACCGCTTTCTTTTCAATTTGAAAATCCCGCCAATTTACAAACAAAGGAGTGTGTTTTATATTGAAAAATGAAGTACAAAATACGGAGGAAGTTTTTATAAAATACTCATATCTTAATTTACTTGTAGTTTACAAATGTATGCTTCACTCGATCTGTCTCTCCCTCATTTGTCGACCTGTATCCGCCCTTTTCTGATCTCAAGTTTCTTGAGATTTTCTAAACTTTAAGAAGCTGAAAAAAAACACGCCAAACACTTCAGTCCGCACTTGACTTCTCACTTCACATTTCAATAGCACCCGGCATGCTGATAAAGCAGCACACAACATTCTTCCGGCACAGTATCGATGGCGAACACGGTGTTTAGACGATATTTTAAAGATTCAGCAAAATCATCACATTTCAATCCGACAGCTATTTTGGCATTCTCTTTGTTCCTTTTGAAAGCCTCTCAACGACAGCAGAAAGTGCTTTGCTTTTTGCATTCTGAAAAATCGGAATAAACCCGCGCATTGCAAATATTTTTTTTTAAATCAGATGAAAATGCGTGAGAAGAAAGATGTGGACAAGTATGTATTGTCTGCCAAGTTAAAAATCACACAACACCAGGTCATAGTCCAACAAGCTAATTTGGAAGCACTAGCTTTCGGAGTGCTGCGGAGTGTTTGCAAGGTGTGAAATTAAGTATTAACATTCTACCAGGGATTTTAGCAACTTTAAACAACCAAGATGAAAATTGATTCACTGACGTTTAATCTGCCCACTCTCTACAGACAGGGAAGAGGCTGTTTATGCAATCTTCCCGCCACCGTACCTCATTAATTTGCAAAGCTTTTATATAAACAAATATAACACTAGGAGTACAATTATTTGGTGAAGAATCATATGTAAATTAAAACGAACATTCAGCTCTATCTGGGAAGTTGTGGGTGTTTTTTATATGGGCTGGAATTAACACTGAGTTTGCCACTTTTCTCAGTGGTTAGCATTGCTGCGTCACCGCGCCAGGGACCCTGGTTCGATTCTAGTTTCGGGCGACTGTATGTGTGGACTTTGCACATTCTCCCCGTGTCTGAGTGGGTTTCCTCCGGGTGCTCAGTTTTCCTCTCACAATTCAAAGACGTGCAGGGAGGTGATTTGGCCATGCTAACTGCCCATAATGTTCCGGGATGTGTCGGTTAGGTGCATTAATCAGGGGTAAATGCTGAATAATGGGGAATGGGTCTGTGTGGATTACTCTTCCGAGGGTCGGTGTGGACTTGTTGGGCCGAAGTGTCTAATTCTACACTGCAGGGATTCTAAGACTGAGTGTTTTCTAGGTTTGGGGTTGATGGAATTCGTTCTCAACTGCACGGAGTTGGAGAGAGATAAAAAAAGTTCCTATTTAAAACTTTTCTTGAGTCACGGGTTAAAAGTGTCTGTCTTGACTGTGGGATTAATATATTTCTGAGAACTTAATTGCTAACTGTGGGCCCAGAGGCCGATCTGTAACTGTGTGCTTTGCAAGTAACTACAGTGTATCAGAACCACGTTGCTGCAGTTTTTATTTAGGAGTATTGACCTTTCACGCAGGAATTTAGAGCATTTCTCCTCATACGAATGCCTGTTAACCAGCAACCGTTCGCATGCTATATATGTGCCACTTTAACTTTATATCTTAGACATTTGGCATGAATTGAACATCTGTCCATTGAGGCTCTGGTCCTCTGTGTAATAGTCAATTAGTGTTACTTCAGGACAGATTTAATTCTGTATCCATCAAACACTGGTGGAAGCGGTAAAACTTTACATCATGTGCCGGCCACTTGGAAATGTTCCTCCAATCTGTGTCTATCCATTTCTGGGAGATTTTTGTTTTGTCTATTTCACATTCTTTACATGTCAGTATGTTACTGGACAGTAACGCAAACCTTCTGATTTGTAACCTGTTGTTTTTTATTCTGTAGGTGTCAGTCATTAACATAAGAATGTGTCTCATTTAGTATCTACAATTTTGAGTGTGACCAAACACCATTTTAGACAGTCTCAAGTAGGACTCCCTCCCCTCTACAGCAAATCCTTACAATCACCTTCTGCGATTTGACAGGAAGTTTGTATTTATAACTGCAGCATTTGCAAGAGGCAATACCTTGTTCATTGCAGAAACTGGCAAGAACAATTTTATTGCTGATCTTACACTGTTTATGTCAGTTTCTCGCCAATGGATAGTTGTGTTTTATCCTAACAATTTAATGCTTTGCAACTGACTCCATATTTCATTCTGTAATTGCCAGTTTGTTGTTTCTAAACTTGTTTTTACTCAGTTTCTGTCAATCAATGGCATGTAAGAGAGCAAATATCTCAACATTTCTAACTTTCAGATGAAATGAGCTCCATCCCTCTTGTCACGGTGACTTGTAATTGAATCTGTCAGTATGTGATCTGTGAGCACACACAGTAAGTTAGAGATAAAGCTAAAGGTGAATGTTGCCTCCCATTTCTGTCATGCAATTGCAGAGTATACACTACAGTTATGAATTTATTTCAGGATTTTGTCAGTTTAAATGTCTCAAAGCAGAAGACAAAAAGAAAAATGAGGATTCTGTGACATTTTTATCTGCCTGTGTGTACTCAGCTCTGAGAATATGAGTGCTATCAAAATGTACCTGTCAGTTTTTTTTAAATGAATGAGAACATTGTTTTAAATCTATACCTGTCAGTTTCTGCAATGTGAATGTTTATGTGCAGTTTTCATTCTGTACCTTAGTTTCAACTACATGAATGAATGAGTGCATTTGAAAGTATCTGTACCTTTCAGTGTGTGCTGTGTGAATAAATGAGTGTACTTACAATATTTGTCTCTGTTTAACATGACACTTGCCAGAAACTGCAGGAGCTCTTTTTACTTCAAATCTCTGTTGCTCAACATGCAAAACATTTTATCATTTGCCATCCATGTCAGGGTAGCATGGTGGCACACTGGTGCCAGTGACCCAGTTTCAATTCCAGCCTTGGCTCATTGTGCAAACTGCACACAGATATGCTCCCCATGTCTGCATTGGTTTTGTGACAACAAACGTCTTTACTAATTTAAAACCAGTAACACAGAAAAGATTTATCCCATGCAGTAATCTGTGAAAATTCAATAGGCGAAGAACTTGTTAAAGATTAACAGCTTTATTTATTAAAGTATAACAGAGAGTGATTAACTAACAACTCTTTACAACTCCTTCCTCTAACTATCTTCTGTAATACTTGTCCAATAGAACTCCTGATTAAGATTTACAAAACAAAACTTCACACCTCAAAACCAGGCAGCTTTCGGCTCTTTTCTGTATTCTGATCTTTTGTTCTTCTTGGGATTGTGCTTCACAGGTCACTGATCGATAAAGGTACCTTTAAGGGAGCTATTTTTCAGGCAGTCTTTTTACATGCTGGTGGCTTGGCAATTCTCCTCCCAACTGTTCATTTTTTTCCCGGTCTTGTACCTCCAGAACATTGAACTGTGTCATTGGCTTATAAGATTGTCAATATACTCAGTTCAAACTGGATAGGAATTTGGTGTTTTTGGGATATAATTTAAACTGATTGGCTGAATTCAATTTTGTTTTTGTCTCCAGGCTACTTGAGTTGTTTGACCAAATGTTACTTTTCTTTTCAGAACACTTGGTGCTGTTCAGAAGTTCAACTGACTTAAAGGTAGTTATACTCACGTCTTCATAACAGTTTCCTCTGGGTATTCCAGTATCCTTCCACAGTCCAAACAAGCAGGTTAGCTGGATTATCCATGGTAAATTGCTCTGTAATATTCAGCAATGTTCAGACTAGGTGAGTTAACTATGTTAAAGATGTGGTTATGGGGGTAGAGGTCTATATCTGGGTGCAATGTGCTTTGGCAAGTTGTTGCAGGCCTGTGGGCCGAATGACCTCTACCTGTACTGGAGGAATTCTGTACTGCAAATTAAAGTGAGATTTTTTATACTATTGTTAGTCTCTGGCACTCTAAAGCATGTTGGATAATTTCCACAACTTTTATTCAAAGGTACTGTTTATGATTGCAAGTTATTTTCTGGATTGGTCAGTCTCTGGTCTAAATGTGTACTTTGAATTTATTGTTTACATGTTTATAACAAGATCAGTATGAGAATTTCTTCATTCTGTGCCCAATAATCTCTGGGTATCTGTCTGAATGTATACCTTTTCATGTCAATGTTTGATTTTCCTTTGGACTACTTGAAAACAAAGTATTTATTCAGTCATTTTGTCTAAAATTTGTTCTACTTTCTTTTTGTGGAAACAAATTAAATTGCAAAATTTGTTTCAATCTGATGCTTGGCTGCTATTTCATTCCTCCAGTCTGGATAAAAAGAATTGATACATGAATTACATACAGTCAGAGAGTCAGACAGCAAGTTTAAGCCATGGTGAGATAATTGGATGAATAATTAGTCTGAATTTTTATTTACTTCTTTCCCTACTTAAGTGCAATACATTGTGAACATGCAATAGGTTCAGTATTTTCTAATAAACAGGTAGAATTTACTTTTCGACTAAGGTGATACCAGGCATTTAAAAGCTATAGGAATTTCACTTGTAAACTGGGACTGACATACGTCATTCTCACACTGTCCTGGATAACTTGTTTAATGAAATGCTAGTTCTCCCAACTGTGACATCTTTAAGGTCATGACTTTTCTATTTTTGCCTATAGACCTACTAACCTGACAGTATTTCTGTACGTTGCAAGTTATTCTGTACCCATTGTGTATTGGCACCATCTCACTCTTTGTTGTGTCCAGAAATTATCTCAGTTTCCTTCAAGTCCTTCATTACACAAATAAGGACAATAACTGGAGCAATCTGCAACTGTTTGTTCTTCTGTGAGGTACAGAACTGACCTTGTTTCTTCCATTCACTTGTACGGTTTGTGTACTCAAAGTACTTTCTACCTGTCAGTCTGTGCTATTCAATGGGACTCTGGATATGGTTCATTGTCCTTCAAAACTCTGCTCAGATGTGACAGACGGTCAACAGATTAGAGCCACGTTGTCTAGTGAAAAACGTGGAAACTAAAATTTAATGTTGACTACTTGGGCTGTTGTGTACACACACTGATTTTATGAAAAAAAAACATTTTTGAACGGAATAGTTGTTATGATACAGGAAGGATGCCAACACTCACTTGATCCTGCTTCAATCCTCCTGCGTTGTGTTACTGAGCAGTTTAAATGTTTGCTGTAAAGTGGACAGCCAATTAGCAAAAGGGGAGCTTTTTCAGTTCATGTTTCCTAAAGTGAATGGGAAAGACCTTATTTTCTCTGACTGTTTGTGTCTGTTGGATTCACTAGTAAGTGAAACCACAACATATTGTCTCAGAAAGGATCTGTGCTGTTCTTCAGAGTCAAATAGGTAAGCAATGGACCTTTGTAACTCCAATAGTGCAGTGTGTAACTGGGAGTAATGATGTTCAGGTGCGGCCTTCAGAGTGTCATACAGTGATACAGCACAGAAACAGATCCTTCGGTCCAAGCTGTTATTGCCGACCAGAGATCCGAATCTGACCTCGTCCCATTTAAGTTAGAGATCTCACAACACCAGGTTATAGTACAACAGGTTTATGTTGAAGCACTAGCTTTCAAAGAAATGAAGGAGCAGCAATCTGAAAAGCTATTGGTTCCAAAACCTGTTGTCTGAGAAACTGGTATTGTGATTCTTAACTTTGTCCACACCAGTCCAACACTGGCACCTCCATATCATGTCTAGTCCCACTTGCCAACATTTGACGCATATCCCTCTAAAGTTGTATATATCCAGGTGCCTATAAAAGGTTGTAATTGTACCCACCACCTCCACTTCTTCTGGGAGCTCATTTCATACAACTGCCATCCTCCATTTGATAAAGTAACCTCATAGGTCCTTTATAAATCTTTTTTCCACAATTCAAACCTGTGCCCTCTATTTTTGCACTCACCCACATTCGGAAAAAAGACTTGGCTATCACCATATCATGCCCCTCATGATTTTCTCAACCTGTACAAAGGTCACACCTCATTCTCCAACAGTCCAGGGAACAAAGCAACAGCCTGTTCAGCCTTTCCCTAAAACTCAAAACCTCCAGTCCTGGCAATGAAACATCTTGATGAGAGTGGAGCAGTTGATGTGGTTTTCATGGACTTCTGTAAGGCCTTTGTCAAAGCATAACCCCTGACTGGGGATGAAAGACTTAGCAGGCAGACAGGCAGGCAGGATTCAGGCAAGTGGTAGTTATTTATTCAATGGGTTAGTGCAGGGAGAGGGCCAAATGATCTTCTCCCGAGACTGGCCTCAGAACAGAAGTTCATGACGCACTCTGATTTTACAATGAAAAGCAATATTGTTTATAAATTTTCTGATAACAATCACATACAACTTGATTATGACATTCCTCCCTCTTAGTTTGCATACCATATTCAATGAGGCACCTAATCAATGATGGGCTTTCCATGGACAGCTCCAGGATCCCCTGACCTGTCAGAGTTTAGAAGACACCGTAATCTCTAGGCCTTGCAGTCTTGCTATGCATCCTATTCATTCACATTCCAAAGTTATTTTCTATACACCCTCGGGTTTCTGTCAGTCTAGCTTGTCTCTCAGGACAGCTTGAATATTGTTATTCATTGTATTCCATTTTATCAAGTTTAATTGCTCCTCTGATATAATTAGCACAGTGGGGAATATATGAAGAAAAAGACAAAATGATAGTTTGTTTTGACTTACTTGCCATCAACTTGTAATTTTAATTTCTGTTATAAAAACTCAGTTACAAAGTGTGAAGTAATTTAGTTATCCCAACTATTAGCACTTTGTGATTAATGGGCTGTGAGTAATCTATTGTGTTGGGTGTAAGAGAAGTCATTACCTAAAGCTAACTAACATTCACTTCCAGGTTTAAATGCTTCTTTTCCCCTTAATACTTTAGTATTACGCACCTATGTTTTAGGCTGGAAATTACTGAGATGATGCTACGTCTCTTTACGAGAACCTAATAGTGAGGTCAGAAATGTGGTTTCAGTGTCACAGGAGTGCACTGGCAAACAGGAAGGTGGTTTGAATTGTGTCTACTTCAACGCCAGGAACATCCGGAATAAGTTGGGTGAACTTGCAGCATGGGTTGGTACCTGGAACTTTGATGTTGTGGCCATTTCAGACACATGGATCAAGCAGGGACAGGAATGGTTGTTGCGGTTCCATGGCTTTAGATGTTTCAGTACGAACAGAGAAAATGGTAAAAGAGGGGGAGATATGGCAAGGACAATATTATAGTGGTAGTAAGGATGTATGAGGACTCGTCTAATGAGGTAGTATGGGCTGAGGTTAGAAACAGGAAAAAAGAGAGGTCACTCTGTTCGGACTTTTCTATAGGCCTCAGATTAGTTCCAGAGATGTAGAGGAAAGGATTGTAAAGATGATTCTGGATAAGAGTGAGTGTAACAGGGTAGTTGTTATGGGAGACTTTAACTTTTCAAAATATTTACTGGAAATATTACACTTTGAATACTTCAGATGGACCAGTTTTTGTCCAATGTGTGCAGAAGGGTTTCCTGGCACAGTATGTAGACAGGCCAACTGGGGCAAGGCAACAATGGCTTATGCCCGAATCGTCGATTCTCCTGTTCTTTGGATGCTGCCTGACCTGCTGCGCTTTTCCAGCAACACATTTTCAGCTCTGATCTCCAGCATCTGCAGTCCTCACTTTCTCCACAATTCAGTTATGTTTACTTTAGAGAAGGAAAGGGAGGTCGGTATACACCGCAGGGCAAGATTTATAACTGGGGGAAACAGCAATTATGGTGCGATTAGGCAAGATTTATGACGCATAGGATGGGAAAGGAAACTGCAGGGGATGGCACAATTGAAATGTGGAGCTTATTCAAGGAACAGCTACTACATGTCCTTGATTAGCATGTACCTGTCAGGCAGGGAGGAAGTGGACAAGTGAGGGAGCCTTGGTTTACTAAGGAAGTTGATCACTTGTCAAGAGGAAGAAGGCGGCTTATGTTACAATGAGACGTAAAGGCACAGCTAAGGAGCTTGAGAGTTACAAGCTAGCCAGGAAAGACCTAAAGAAGAGCCAGGAGGGGACAAGAGAAGTCTTTGGCAGATAGGATCAAGGAAAACCCTAAAGCTTTCTATAGCTATATCAGGAATAAAAGAATGACTAGAATAACTTCCGGGCCAATCAAGGACAGGAGTGGAAAGTTGTGTGTGCAGTCCGAAGAGATAGGAGAAGTGCTAAATGAATATTTTTCATTGGTATTCACACAGGGAAAAAGACAATATTGTTGTGGAGAATACCGAGTTACAGGCTACTAGACTAGATGGAATATAGGTTCACAAGGAGGTGGTGTTAGCAATTCTGGAAGTGTGAAAATAGATAATCCCTGGGCCAGATGGGATTTATCCTAGGATTCTCTGGGAAGCCAGGGAGGAGATTGAAGAGCCTTTTTCTTTGATCTTTGTTGTCATTGTCTACGGGAATCGTGCCAGAAGACTAGAAGATAGCAAATGTTGTCCCTTTGTTCAAGAAGGGGAGTACAGACCACCCTGGTAATTATAGATCAGTGAGACTTACTTCGGTTGTGAGTAAAGTGTTGGAAATGTCTAGAAGAGACAGGATTTATTATCATGTCAATAGGAATAAGTTGATTAGGAATAGTCAATATGATTTTGTGAAGTGTAGGTCATGCCTTACAAACCGTACTGAGTTCTTTGAGAAGGTGACCAAACAGATAGAAGAGAGTAAAGCAGTTGATGCGATGCATATGGATTTTAGTAAAGTGTTTCATAAGGTGTTTTCAGTCAGGTTCCCAATGGTACGCTATTGCACAAAATATGGAGGCATGGGATTGAGGGTGATTTAGCAGTTTGGTTCAGAAATTGGCTAGCTGAAAGAAGACAGAGGGTGGTAGTTGATGGGAAATGTTCATCCTGGAGTTCAGTTACTAGTGGTGTACCGCAAGGATCTGTTTTGGGTCCACTGCTGACCTGGGTAAGGGCGCAGAAGGATGGGTTAGTAAATTTGTGGATGACACTAAGGTCAGTGGAGTTGTGGTCGGTGACAAAGGACATTGCAGATTACAGAGGGACATGGATAAGCTGCAGAACTGGGCTGAGTGCTGGCAAATGGAGTTTAATGTGGAAAAGTGTGAGATGATTCACTTTGGAAGGAGCAACAGGAATAAAGAGTACTGGGCTAATGGTAAGGTTCTTGGCAGTGTAGATGAGCAGAGAGACATCTGTATACATGTGCGTAGATCCCTGAAAGTTGCCACCCAGATTGATAGGCTTGTTAAGAAGGCATATGATGTGTTAGCTTTTATTGGGAGAGGGATTGAGTTTTGGACCCATGAGGTCATGCTGCAGCTCTACAAAACTCTGGTGTGGCCGCACTTGGAAAATTGTGTCCACTTCTAGTCTCCACATCACAGGAAGGATGTGGAAGTTTTGGAAAGGGTTCAGAGGTGATTTACTGAGATGTTGCCTGGTCTGGAGGGAATGTCTTACAAGGAAAGGCTGAGGGACATCAGGCTCCATTAGAGAGAAGAAATTTGAGAAGTGACTTAAAAGAGACACATAAAATAATCAGAGGGTTAGAGAATGTGGACAGTGAGAGCCTTATTCCTCGAATGGTGATGGTTAGCAAAAGGGGACATCGCTTTAAATTGAGGGATGATAAATATAAGACAAATGTCAGAGTAGTTTCTTTACTCAGAGTAGTAGTAGAGGCATGGTATGTTCTGTCTGCAACTGTAGTAGACTCGCCAACTTTACGGGCATTTAAATGGTCATTGGATAAACATATGGATGAAAATGGAATAGTGTACTGTGCTGTCATTTTATGTTCTATTATCTCACTAAATCTTTCCTACTCCATCGTTTCAAATCACGATTATGTGATCGCATTGATTATTTGAGAAAATGGTATTGAGCTGATGTTGTGCTGAAGGTGGGGATGGCAGGTCCTCTGCCACCATGATACATTGATGGAACTGGAATGCTGTCTGAATAGGAGTAGAATTGTTAGCTGGATGTCTCTGACTGCTGCAGACCACAGTGACTCCATGTGAGAGTGATATTCATCTCGATTGGATCATTTCCTGTTGCCTGCAGTGTATATGGAACTCCATAACTGTTAGTCCCTGCTCTGCAGTTATGATGTTTGTATTTTGAACTAATTCTGAATCAGTCAGTTGCTGTGTGCATCTGCAGTAATTATTTTCCACTGTCAGGAACAACATTAGAAATTCCTGGAGAAAGTCAGTTCTGAATAATAGTCACTGGCCCCAATACGTTAACTCGACTTTCTATCAACGGATGCTGCCAGATGTGCTGAATTTTTCCAGCAATTTCTACATTTGTTTCCAGCCCCTAGCATGTTCAGTTTTATTTGTCAGGCTTTGACACACAATGGGTGTTTGGAATTCACATTATTTAATTGTCATGTCTCTGTATGTGACAAAAATTCATTAAAGGTTTAACTCTGTCCTGCCCAATCACTAATAAACTTAATAACACTGTTTCATCCAGTAAATTGGTGACTTTTGTCTGGTTTCCTTCTATCTCTGTATTTAACGTCTATGTTATATATGGTTTTTGAAATGATGTTACGGTCTGATTTTCTTTTCCATCTTGACTTTAAAAATGTCATATTAAATGTAGATTTAACGCCTTTCCCAGGCATCTATTTCAGATAAGAATTCAGTCTAAACCCCTTGAAAAATAGTGTAAAATATCAATGGGCTTGACAATATTAGACAAGAACTTTCAAAAGCTGATTGGCAGCAGATGCTCGCAGGTAAAGTGAGGGCTGGAAAATAGGAAACCTTCAAAAATGAGGTAACAAGAGTCCAGAGACAGTCTGTTCCTGTTAGGGTGACCGGCAAGCCTGGAAGTGTAGGGAAAGCTGGATGATGGAGACATTGAGGTTTTGGTTAAGAGAAGAATGGAAACATATGTCAGATATAGACAGCAGAGATCGAGTGAATCCTTAGAAGAAGAAAAGACAGTAGGAGTATAATTAAGAGGGAAATCAGGACGGCAAAAAGGGGGCACGAGATAGTTTTGGGAAATAGTTTTAAGGAGATTCCCAAGGGATTTTATGAATACATTAAGGACAAAAGGGTAACTAGGGAGAGATTAGGGCCCCTCAAAGATCAGCAAGGCAGCCTTTGTGTGGAGCCACAGAAGATGGGGGAAGATACCAAATGAGTACTTTGCATCAGTGTTTACTGTGGAGAAGGACACGGAAGATATTCAATGGGGGGAAATAGGTGGTGACATCTTAAAATGTCGATATTACAATAGTAGTATTACTGGATGTCTTGAAATGCATAAAGGTGGATAATTCCCCAGGACCTGATCAGATATACTGTACAACTCTGTGGGAGGTTACAGAAGTGTTTGGCATGTCCCTTGTCGAGATATTTGTATCATCAATAGTCACAGATGAGGCGTCGGAAGACTAGAGGTTGGCTAACGTGGTGCTACTATTTACGAAAGGTGATAAGGAAAAGCGAGGGAACTATAGGCTGGTGAGCCTGCCATTGGTGTTGGACAAGATATTGGAGGGAATCTTGAGAGATGGAACTTACACGTATTTCAACAGTCAAGGGTTTGATTCGGGACAGTGAACATGGTTTTGTGCAAGGGAAACCATGATACACAAACTTGATTGAGTTTTTTGAAGAAGTAACGAAGAGGATTTCCCCATGGGAGACTGGTTAGCAAAGTTGTATCTCATGGAATACAGGGAGAACTAGCCATTTGGAAACAGAACTGGCTCGAAGGTAGAAGACAGAGGGTGATAGTGGAAGGTTGTTTTAAGACTGGAGGACTGTGACCAGTGGACTGTCACAAGGATCGGTGCTGGGTCCACTACGTTTTGTCATTTATATAAATGATTTGGATGTGAGCATAGGAGGTATAGTAAGTAAGTGTGCAGATGACACCAAAATTGGAAGTGTAGTGGACAACGAAGGAGGTTACCTCAGATTACAATGAGATCTTGATCAGATGGGCTAATGGGCTGAGGAGTGGCAGATAGAGTTTAATTTGGATAAATGCGAGGTGCTGCATTTTGGGAAAGCACATCTTAGCAGCACTTATACACTTAATGGTAAGGTGCGAGGGAGTTTTGCTGAACAAAGAGACCTTGGAGTGTAGGTGCATAGTTCCTTCAAAGTAGAGTCGCAGGTAGATAGGATAGTGAAGAAGGCGTTTGGTATGCTTTCCTTTATTGATCAGAATATTGAGTGCATGTTGAGACCATACTGGACATTGGTTAGGCCACTTTTGGAATATTTCATACATTACTGGTCTCCTTCCTATCAGGAGGATGTTGTGAAACTTGAAGGGATTCAGAAAAGATTTACAAGGATGTTGCCAGGGTTGGAGGATTTGAGCTAGAAGGAAAGGTTGAATAGGCTGGGGCTGTTTTCCCTACAGCATTGGAGGCTGAGGTGTAACTTACCTAGGTTTATAAAATCATGAGGGGCATGGATAGGATAAATAGACAAGGTATGTTCTCTGGTGTGGGGGAGTCCAGAACTAGAGGGCATAGGTTTATGGTGAGATGGAAAAGAATTAAAAAGACCGAAGTGGCAAGTTTCTCATGCAGAGGGTGGTATGTAAATGGAATGAACTGCCAGAAGAAGTGGTGGAGGCTGGTACAATTGCAACTTTTAAAAAGCATTTGAATGCATATATGATTAGGAAGGGTTTGGAGGGATATGGGCCGGATGCTGGCAGGTGGAACTAGATTGGGTTGGTCTATCTGGTCTGCATGGACGAATTGGACCGAAGGGTCTGTTTCCGTGCTGTACATCTCTGACTCTATGATTGATGAGGGTCGAGCAGTGGACGTGATCTATAAGGACTTCAGTAAGATGTTTGACAGGTTTCCTCATTGTAGACTGGTTAGCAAGTTTAGATCACATGAAAATCGCAGAGAACTAGCAATTTGGACACAGAATTGACTTGAACATGGAAGACAGAGGGTCGTGGCGGAGGGTTACCTTTCAGACTGGAGACCTGTGATCAGTCATAAACCACAAGGATCAGTGCTGGGTTCACTACTTTTCGTCATTTATATAAATTATTTGAATGTGAACATAAAGGGTTTGCAGATGACACCAAAACTAGTGGTGTAGTGGATAGCAAAGAAGGTTGCCACCGAGTACAAAAGGATCATGATCAGATGGGCCAATTGGGTGAACAGTGGCAGATGGAGTTTAATTCAGATAAATGCTAGGTGCTGCATTTTGGAAAGGCAAATCAAGGCAGGAGTTATATACTTAATGGTAAGGTCCTGGGCAGTTTTAATAAATAAAGAGACCATGGAGTGCAGGTTCATAGTTCCTTGAAAGTGGAGTCGCTGGTTGATAGGATAATGAAGAAGACATTTAGTATGCTGTTCTTTATTGGTCCGAGCATAGAGTTTCGGGGTTCGGACGTCATGTTGCAGCTGTACAGGTAACTGGTTCGGCCACATTTGGAATATTATGCGCAATTCTGGTGTCCTTTCTATCAGAAGGATGTTGTGAAACATGAAACATTCAGAAAAGATTTACAAGATTGTTTCCAGGGTTGGAGTGTTTGAGCGAAAGGGACAGGCTGAAGAGGCTGGGGGTGTTTTCTCTGGAGTGTTAGAGGCTGAGGGGTGACCTTATAGTATTTTATAACCTTTATAAAATTCTGACCATTATAAAATCAGGAGGATCATGGATAGGCTAAATAGACAAAGCATTTCCCTGAGGTGGGGGAGTCCAGAACTAAAGAGCACAGGTTTCAGGTGAGAGGGGAAAGTTTTAAAAGGGACCTAAGGGGCAATGTTTTCATGCAGAAGGTGGTTTGTGTGTGTGGAATGAGTTGCTCGAGGAAGTGGTGGAGGCTGGAACAATTCCAACATTTAAAAGGCATGTGGGTGCGACATGAATAAGAACAATTTAGAGGGATATGGACCAAGTGCTGGCAAATGGCATCTGTGTTGGCGAATGGGACGTGATTAGTTTTGAATATCTGATTGGCATAGGTGGGTCAAACCGAATGGTCTGTTTCTGTGCTCTACATCTATATAACTCTATGGCTGTGATTTATAATAATTATTGACAAATGGGGAGATGTACGTAAGGAATGGAGAGAGAGAAAAAAATTGTAATTCCTTCGAGGTAGTTGACTATTCATTTGAAAATTTATCGCTGGAAATTGAGTCAATGTGTGTCTAATTCAATCTGCTCTGTAACTGTGGAAAGGATGTTCTTTAGTCTGATGCAGTAACATACCTGCTGTTTGTTAGAAGGAACTGATCACACTTGGCTTTGTACCGAGGACATATTACACTGTCTTGGTCCTTCAAATAATTGTCTGGAGGGAGACAGAAGAGACATCATCTGTAAATCAACATTAAGTCAATGGAATAATTTAATAATCATTTGGCTGTTCTTCCTTCAAGACAGCAATTCCAACAGGACCACAGGGCTGATTCTATTCTTGGCCTTAGCTGCTCTTTGGTGACTGTATCAAAAAAATCTGTACCAATTCGCTGAGAACCAGATACTAACCAACTCCTCTACAAATGGGATAATCTAATGCAAGTGCGTGTCTGGATATAAACATTTCCTTATCTATCCATAGCTGTCTGTTCCTGCTCAGTAAATGTGTGAAGACAATTATCAAGATGAACCTGTTAAATGCTGCTCTGTAAATATCTGAGTGTAATTATCAAACTGTAATTATCAATCCACATAATCTGTGCAAATATGCGAGTGAATGCAGTTATCAATCTGTCCCCGTCACTCTCTGGTAAATATATTTACATTTTCACACCACAGAGACAATAGGGACAGACTGATAACTACACTCACATATTCGCAAAGCATAAACTGGCAGATTGGTAACTGAACTCGTGTATCTACATAGAGGAAACTGCCAGGGACTGGTTCATAAATACAATTCATACATTTTAAATAAATATGATTAGTCCCTATGTGTTTGTCTGATGTGGCTATGTGAGCTTAGTTATCTATATATATCTGTCAGTTTCTGCCCTGCGAACGTGTGTGTTTGCTTTACCAATCTGTCCCTAATAGTTTCTCCTGTGTGTCTGAGAATGTAGATATCAACCTGAACGTGTAAGTTTCAGCTATGAGAACGTGAGTTTTGATATTAGTCTCTACCTGTCAGTTTCTGCTGTATGAATATTAAATGCAGTCATCAATTTAAACCCATCAGTTTAATCTGTGAAAATGCAGATATTCATCGCTATCTGTTTAAGCGATACCAGTATGTGAGTGCAATTATCAAACAGTCCGGGTCAGGTTTTGCTATTTGACACCAGAGTGTCATTGTCAATCTGTTTCTACTATGTCAATATGTCAGTGTAGATACTAATCAGATCCTGTCAGTTTCTTTCCTGTCAATATGTGAATACAGTTATTGAGCAGTACACATCAGCTTCTGCTCTGTGAATGTGGCTGTATTAATCAAACTGTAGCTGTCAGTTTCAGCGATGTGAACGTGGGAGTACAGTCATAATTCTCTACCTGTCATTTTCTTCTTTGTCAAAGTGAGTGTAACTGTCAATTTGTATCTTTCAGACTCAGCTGTGTAAATACATAAATATAGTTATCAATCTATAGCTGTCAGTTTCTTGGCGAATATGTTTCTGTAATTGTCAATCCTTCAGTTTCTACTATGTGAATGTGTGAGCCGAGTTTTCACCTGTCGCTATCAGTTTCTGCTTTGTGAATGTGAGAATTTAATCAATCTTTCCCTGTCAGGCTCTAATGTCAGTGTTTGAGTGTATTTATTCATCTTTTCCTGTCAGTTTGTGTGTCTGCAGTTATCAACCTGTACCTCTCAGATTCTGCTATATGAATATGTGTGTGTAGTTATCCATTTGATTTGATCTGATTTAATATTGTCAAGTGCACTTTGATACAGTGGAAAGTATTGTTTTGTGTGCTTTACAGGCAGATAATATCATACAAAATGTATCAGGGTAATAGAACAGAATCCGCAATATAATTTTAAAGCTGCAAAGAGAGAGACAGAGATTAATGTTAAAACTTGAGCAAGATTAGAGTGGTGTTGGAAAAGCACAGCAGGCACAGCAGGTCAGGCAGCATCTGAGGAGCAGGAAAATCGACATTTCGGGCAAAATCCTTTCATCAGGAATGTCCGAAACGTCGATTTTCCTGCTCCTTGGATACTGTCTGACCTGCTGTGCTTTTCCAGCACCACTCCAATCTGGACACTAATCTCCAACATCTGCATTACCCACTTTTGCCTTAAAATTTGAGCAGTCCATTCAAAAGTCTGATGACAGCAAAGAAGCTGTTCTTGAGTTTGTTGGGTGATGTATTCAAACTTCTGTATTTTCTGGTGATAGGTAGGAAAATATTAGTTTTTATACAGAAGATAGGCTGGTTGGAAGGGTGACGAGTAAAAGATAGAGTCCAAAGAAAGAGAAGAGCGATCGGACAGACAGGGGAGTGGGGTGACATGGTGGCACAGTGGTTAGCACTACTGCCTCACAGAATCAGGGACCCGGGTTCAATTCCCACTCGGGCAATTGTCTGTGTGGAGTTTGCACATTCTGCCAGTGTCTGCGTGGGTTTCCTCCGGGTGCTCCGGTTTCCTCCCACAGTTAAAAAAATGTGCAAATTAGGTGAATTGACCATGCTAAATTGCCCTTAGTGTTAGGTGAAAGGGTAAATGTAGGAGAATGGGCCTTGGTGGGTTGCTCTTCGGAGGGTCAGTATGGACTTGTTGGGCCGAAGGTCCTGTTTCCACACTGCAAGTAATCTAATCTAACTGTCAGACTAAGTGGGTGAGTAGCCTATTAATAGGGCCTGTTAATGGCTAACAATTGGTAGCGTATAATAGCAGACTATATGTTAAGAAGGCCGGACATGTGGGGTTTTGGGTAATGACATGGGAGAGCTCAAGCTCTGTAGTTGTTGAACTCAATATTGAGTCCAGAACGCTGTCGAGTTCCCAAGCAGATAATGAGGTGCTGTTCTTCCAGCTTGCACTGGGCTTCACTGGAGCACTGCAGCAAGCCTGAGACAGAGATCTTGGCCAGGGAACAGGGTGGTGTTTTGAAGTGGCAGGCAACTGGAAGCTCAGGGTCTTTTTGTCTGGACAGAATGTAGGTGCTCTGCACTGTGGACATCCAATCTACTCTCAGTTTCCCCAACATAGAGGAGACCACATTGTGTGCATTTTCCTTGCCACCATCAGTTCTGAGGACCGGTCACTAGACCTGAAACACTGCCAGACCTGTGAATTTTCCACTAATTTTTGTTTTGTTATCAATCTCTGCCTGTCAGTTTCTTCTCTGTGAATATGTGAGAGTCGTTATAAAAGTGTACACGTCAATTTATGTGATTTGATATTGGGAGCATAATCAATTTATTCCTGTCAGTTTCTGCTTTATGAATATGAGAGTGTAGTTATCAATCTTTCTCTGAAATTTACTGCCAACTACATGTGAGAGTTATTTACCAACCTGTCCCTGTCAGATTCTGCTCTGTGCATCTGAGAGTGCAGTTATTAATATGTATCTATCAGCTTCTTGTTTATAAATGTGCAAATTCATTTATCATACTGTACCTGGCATATGTGTGCACGCATGATTATTGTTCTCTCCGTTTTAGTTGCGGCAATGTGAATATTGTGAGAGCAGATATCAATCAATGTCTGTCAGTTTTGGTTGTGTCCATACGAGAGTTTAGGACTTGATGTATAAATGTCAATTTCTGCTGTGTCCATGTAAGAATTTAGGAATTGATCTATACATGCCAGTTTCTGCTGTGTCACTGAGAGTGAAGTTCCCAATGAGTTCCAGTCACGTTCAACTCTTATATATCAAAGTTGCTCAATTCTCTGGCAGCCAATAACATTCTAAGAGTCTAATGACGTCCATGAATCTATTGTTGATTGTCAGAAAAACTCATCTGGTTCAGTAATGTCCTTGAATGAAGAAAAATGCCAGCCTTCCCTTGTCTGGCCTGCATGTGACTCCAGACCCACATCAATGAGGCTGCATGGGTAGTTAGGGATGGATAATAAATGCTGGCCGAGTCAGTGATACCCCCATCCCATGAATGAATTAGAAAAAAAAAAATCTGTGACTGAGATTCAATCTGATAATAGTGTTTAGGGTGTTGAGATTGGGCCTTAATTTCTTATGCATTTTGTGATTTATGACTCAATCACAGAATTGGTACAACCATTCAGCCTGTTGTGTCTGCACTGGGACATTCTATTCTTTATCTGTTCCCCATACCAGTTTCCACTAATTGTTGGGATTCTAATCTTCATTCACTCACTGCCAGTGTCTCGGTGTAAATGCCAATTTGAGATTAGTTCTGCAGTTATTAGCCTTTGAATACCTAAAGTGCCAGTTTTGCTCTGTGTGAAACAGTGACAAGTCGAGTATATGGATGCCATTCTCTATGTTCAGTTGTTTTTTCAGCAGGGTGTAGGATAAACCCATTCAATATTTGATAAACCTGTGTGACTGAGGGATTAATGTTGGTTCAATATTTATCTTTGCCAAGGATCTGAATTTTATTGTATTCAATTTCAGCTTTCTTTTTACATTTTATGTGTGCAGTAGTCTTTGGCAGTTGCTGCTGGGCACTGCAAAAATGTAACATCTAATATGAACATCTTCCGAAGCGATTACTAATGTGGACAGTCAATTTATGACTGTCCATATCTGGAAGTAGTTGTGGGTCTAAATTGCATTTTTTCCCCCCTTTTACCATTAAGTGGCTGAGTGAGAGTGAGTTTTCTGTTGTGCTGCCAATCTGTATCACTTTAAAGAGTGGTACTGGTTGAGATCACACCAACATTGTCTGTATATCTCTGTGTGATTCCAGTTCTGATACACTTTATGAGGTGGTTTTAAGGTCTTATCAGTGTTTCATACATTAAAAAAAGTATGGAAATGCTTCTGCATTACTGAGGCACTCAACCAGAATGGGAGCGTGCATAAAGTGTGTTTTCATCAACACTAGGCTGAGAGAGGGAATAGAGAGACAGAGACAGACACAGATGTGTATGTCCGTGTGTGAATGAGCATTAAGCATCCTCTCTAGAAGCATCTTCTGTAGATAAGGCTTCACCAAGAGGTTCATTTGAAATTTACATTGTTTGATTATTGTCTTTGTACAGGAGAACTGTTTCTCAAAAGAATAATTTTGTCCTGCTCAGTTACTCATAAATGTCCAACATTACTTCTATATCTGCACTCAAATATACACTTCATATATATATTTGTTATAACCATGTAACACCATGATTAGTTTGTTCTAATTGATTGTAGCTTTAAAAATGCCAAATCTACATATGAATTTAATGCAGCCCATAAATGTATATTTATTATAAGCATACAATCTAACCTGCTCTAATCTTATAAATGATAATTGGCTTTGAATAATGGAATTTACTGTCACTGAGGTGGTAAGCACTGAGAACAGGGCAAAATAATATAGATTTATATATCGTCAGTTGTGTTTACCTCTTGGATTGAATGTATATTTCTGGAAATGGAGCTCAATGTGTGTCTGACTCAATCCACTCAGACAGTGGAAAGGACCTTCTCCTCGCTGACAGTGGTAACATACCTGCTGGGTGTGAGAAGCAGCTTGGATTGATCCATCAAATATTTGCCTGGAGAAAGACAAGAGAGAGAGCTCCTGTACATCACTAGCAGCTGAGTAGGAAGACATCAAATGATCAATACAATATTCAGGCCATGATCATTATAATTCTTTGTTTTTGAACAGGGCAAGGTGAACAGTGCAGATCCTGGTTCCACTCAAGCCCTGAGCTCCTTCCAGTCTTTTTCTGTTTCCCCAATTCTAAAACATTTCACTTGGATAAAATAAACTCACCAACATATGGACATCTCCACAAATGGAATGAATACACAGTTCAATGTCCAGCTCCCAATATATTAACTGTTTAAAAACAAATACTGGGCACGATTTCACATACGTTTATCCGGTGCCTGCTATATTGATCACATTTATTTCTACTGTCCTTTATTTCAATGTCTATTCGCAATAAACAGCGTGAAACAGAAGCCAAACAATGAACTCCCCTCAGTGTTTAGAGGATTAAAAACTACGAGAATGTCCCACAGCAGTATCCTCCTGCTCTGTCTCCCTCAGCAGGCCCACACACAGCCCGAGACAGGCCTCTCTCTTCCCCCTCAACCCGCTTACTCCAAGTTCCGGGACCAGTTCCTGCTCCGCTCGGCCTCCTATAAACAGCCCAACAGCCCTCTTACAAAGGAACTGGGGCTGTGGGGGAAAGGGCAGAGAAGGTTTCAAGCTGGGAATTGCCCCTTTATGAAGATCCAATGGAGATCATTCCCGGGTCATGTTAATAACATTTCCCTCCGGCTCTCTCACAATCTGATCAGGGAGTGGAGAAGCTGGCGGCCACTCGGCCCATCCTCTGTTCTCCCCATTCGATAACATCATGTCTGATCGAATGTCACCTGTGGTATTTAATGCTGCTGACTCCTCATCCACAAATATTAACTCCTTGCCCAAAGTAACATACAGAGAGATGGAATAAGTGGACCATTCTTACGAAGGCAGAAAATAACTGATGGAGAGAGTCTTGCATCACAGTATCAGTGCTTATTTCTGGGTCAGGAGGCCCGTGCAAAAGTCAGACCTGGTGTGCAATAACATCACAGGGACACGATTTAGCTTGTCATGGATGACAGATTTTAGTGTCAGGTATGCTGCAGACAGAAACCTTGTGATGTAATGTATGCCACAACGAAGACCCCAGCTGTTTTTGTTTTTTCACTCCTGGAACGTGGATGTCACTGGCTGAGCCTAGCATTTATTCTCCATCCCTTTGAGAAGGCAGTGTTGAGCCACCTTCTGGAACAGCTGTTGTCCATGTACTGCCCACAATGCCATGAACACGGAGTTCCAGGGTCTTGATCCAGTGACAGTGAAAGAAAGTGGTTTTATTTCCAAGTCAGCATGGTGAGTGCCTTAGAGGGAAACTTGTCCGACATCAAGGCAGTGTTCCCTGACATCAGCTGCCTTTATCGTTTTCGATGGAAATAGTCGCGATTTCGAAGGTCCTCCTTTTACAAATTACAAAACTCGCATCTCTTTGTCAGCGGCACAGACAGACGTCTCTCTGGCCGATAGCGTGAAATCAGAATAATGTGTTGCCTCCCTGGTGTCAGGATCAAGGATATCTCGGAGAGAGTGCAGGATATTCACAAAGGGGCGTACACATTGGAACTAACTACACAGGAAGGGAAAGGGATGAGATTCCGAAGGAAGAATAAGGAAGAGAGGCAAGAATTTAGAAAGGAGGTCCTCTCCGGTAGCAATATCTAGATTACTCCCGCTGCTACGAGCGACTGAGGATAGGAATAGGATGATAGAGCAGAGGAATGCCCAACTCAGGAGCTGGTGCACATAGTGTGTTCAAATTTTTGGATCATTGGAATCTCTTCTGGGGAAGACATGACTTGTAGAAAAAGGATGGAATACACCTGAATTGGAAGGGGACTACTATATTGGCAGGAACATTTCCTTGAGTGACTGGGGAGGGGTTAAACTAGTAAGGTGAGGGTGTGGGGTGAGGTCAGTAGGAACCGGGGAGATAGTGAACAAAGATATCAATCTGAGGTTGGTAGTCGGTAAGTCAAACACCCAGGGCAGACAGGAACATAGCAGAGAATGAGGTTGGATTGATAACTTAAACTGCATTTATTTCAATGCAAGAGGCCTAACAGGGAAGGAGGATGATCTCAGGACATGGTTAGGAAAATGGGATTGGAATTGGGATATCATAGCACGAACAGAGACATGGTTTGGGGATGACACAACTGGCAGCTTAATGTTCCAGGAATCAAATGTTATAGGAAGGATGGGGGGAGGGGTCAGCAAAGGAAATTGGGGAGTGACATGTTTGGTAAGAGATAAGATCACACCTTTACTGAGGGAGGATATTCCTGGGCTTATATCCATGGAAATTATTTGGATGGAAATGAGAAATAAGACAGGGTTTGATCACATTATTGGGATTGGACTGTAGACACTCTAACAGTCAGCAGGAAATTGAGAAACAAACTTGTCAGGAGATCCTAAATCTGCAGGAATAATGGTGTGGTCACAGTGAGGGATTTTAACATTCCAAACATAGATTATGGCTGCCATATTGTTCATGGTTTAGACAGAAAGGAATTCCTGAAGTGTGTACAAGAAAAGTTTCTGATTCAGTATGTGAATGTATCGTCTAGACAAGGTGCAAATCTTGACCTACTCTTGTGATATAATGATCTTTCAGTAGGGGAGTACTTTGGGGCCAACCACCATAATTTTATTAGTTTTAAAACTCTGATGGAAAAGGATCGACCAAATCTAAAAGTTAAATTTCTAATTTGGAGGAAGGCCAATTTTGAGAGTATTGTGCAAAAACTTTCAAAAGTTGACTGAGGACAGATGTTCACAGGCAAAGTGATGGCTGAAAAATGGAAGGCCTTCAAAAATGAGACAATGAGGGTACAGAGACAGTATGTTCCTGTTCATGTGAAAGGTATGACTGGTAGGTGTAGGAAATGCTGCATAAGAAAAGAAGTTGAGGTTTTGGTCTAAATAAGAAGGAAGCATATGTTAGTTAAATACAGCAGAGGTTGAGTGAATCCTTCTAAGAGTATAAAAGCAGTAGGGATATACTTAAGAAGGAAATGAGAAGAGCAAAAAAGGGACGTAACACTGCTTTGGCAAATAGTGTTAAGGAGAATTCAAATAAATTTTATAAATACATGAAGGTCAAAATGGTAACCAGGGAAAGAAGAGGGCCCAGCAAAGATTAGCAAGGCAGCCTATGTGTGGAAGGGAAGGAAAAAGTGAGAGATACTAAGCGAGTGCTTACTGAGGAGAAGGAAATGGAAGATATAGAACGTGGGGAAACAAATAGTGACATCTTTAAAAATGTTCATAATACAGAGGAGGTGCTGCTGGATGATTTTAAACAGAAAAGGTGGATAAAGCACGAGCACCCGATCAGGTGGACCTGGAACATGATGATAAGCTAGGGAAGTGATTGTTGGGCCCCTTGCTGGAGATATTTGTATCATCCATCGTCACAGATGAAGTGCAAAAAGACTGGAGGCTGGATAATGTGGTGCCACTATTTAAGAAAGGTGGTAAGGAAAAGCCAGGGAACTATTGAACAGTGAGCATAACATCAACGGTAGGCAAACAGTTGAGGGAATTGTGAGAGACAGGATTACATCTTTCTGAAAGGCCAGGATTGATGAGGGGTAGTCAACATGGCTTTCTGCATGGGAAGTCATGTATCACTAACTCAACTGAGTTTTTTTGAATTGGTAAGGAAGAGGACTGATGAGGGCAACGTGATGGATGTGATCTATAGGGCCTTCAGTAAGGCATTTGACAAAGCTCCCCATGGGAAATTCGTTCGCAAGATTGGATCACATGGAATACAGGGAGAACTAGCCATTTGGATACACAACTTGTTTGAAGGTAGAAGACAGAGGGTGGTGGTGGAGGGATGCTTTTCAGACTGGAGTCCTGTGACAAGTGATGTGCTACAAGGATCACTGCTGACTCCACTGCTTTTCATCATTTATATAAATGATTTTAGTTAAAAAAATGACAGAACACCAGGTTATATTCCAACAGGTTTATTTAGAAGTACAAACTTTCAGACTGCTGCTCCTCCATCAGGTGTCTGTACTTCCAAATAAACCTGTTGGACTATAACCCGGTGGAGTATCATTTTTAACTTTGACCACCCCAGTCCAGCACCGGCACCTCCACATTATTATGAATGATTTGGATGTGAGGTTGCAGGTATTGTTAGTAAGTTTGCAGATTACACAAAAATTGTAGGTGTACTAAACAGCAAAGAAGGCTACCTCAGAATACAGCAGAATCTCGATCAGATGGGCCACTGGACCCAGGAGTGGCATATTAAGTTCAATTTAAATCAATATGAGGTGCTGCAATTTGGAAAGGCAAATCAGGCAGGACTTACACACTTAATATTAAGGTCCTGTGGAGTGTTCTTGAACAAACAGACGTTGGAATGCAGGTTTGTTGTTGCTTGAACGTGGAGTTACAGTTAGATAGGATAGCAAAGAAGGCATTTGATATGTTTTCCTTTACTAATCAGAGCATTGAGTATGTGACTTAAGAGAACATGTTATGGGTGTACACTTTTGGAATATTATGTGCAATTCTGGCCTCTCTTCTATAAAAAGAATGTTGTGAAACTTGAAATGACTATTTAAGATAGTTTTTGGTCCAAAGAAAAGGCCTAGAATTTGGGAAGAAATATAGTGAAGCGGGAAGGCTGCAGACAGATCCAGATTCAGCAAATGACTGTAAAAGGGGATTTAACTAACAAAGAACAAATGAAACAAAAGTAATGTTGTGGAAACCATTTAAAGAAAACTGCTAAAACACTAATAAATGTGTAAAGAGAGAAATGAACATAAATAGACTGGCAAAGAGGACCACATGCCACTTACAACATTAAAGAGGGGAGTTCAAAATGGGGAATGAAAATGTCTCAAAAATCACTAACATACTATTTGTTCTCTGTTTACAAATGTTCACACAACTAACACAGTGATGATATTGGTGAGTTTAGTGAGAGGGAAGAACTGAACCAAATCAGTATTATTTGGGAAATGATGTTGGGACAGTGGATAGGATTGAAGGTTGGGAAACACCAGGCCTTGATTATCTACGTCCCAGAGTATTTAATGTAATGGGCTGAGTAATACTGGATGCAGTGATGGTCATGTTCCAAGATTCTATAAGCTCTGCAATAACTTACACAGATTGGGGGCTAGCTAGTGTAAGCAATCCAATGAAAAAGGGACATAGATATAAAATTGTGAACTATAGACCAGTCAGCCTCAGAGAAAAAAATCAAAATGAAAGCTTCAATTGTGAAGCATTTGACAAAACAGTATTCAGGATCTGCTAGAATCAGCATGGACATAAAGGGCCTGTTCCAGTGCACACTGTTCTGTCTTCTAAGCTTGGCAAACTGACTGGCCATCTTTGAGGATGTAAACAATAGAGCTGATGAGAGTGTAACAGCTACTGAGGAGAAAAACTACAACTAACTCCCTGGACACCGCAGCAAAGGCTGAAAGGAGGAGACATTCTGTC
>NC_057759.1:2005657-2006072 GCF_004010195.1 Chiloscyllium plagiosum
CCGGTCCCGGGTTGGGAGAGCTGATTCTGAAGGTTGTCGGAGATATCAAGGATCGCAAAGGGACGTCTCTGTCCGCTGTAAAGAAGGCGCTGGAGAGAAGCGGGATCGATGTGGGAAAGCGAAAGGCACAGATCAAGATGAGTATCAGGAGGTGCCTGGCGAACGGCTCCCTTGTTCTGGTCAAGGGCCAGGGCGTCTCCGGCTCCTTCAAACTCCCAAAGAATCCAGTCAAGGCAAAAACGGGAAAGAAGGCGGGAACGTCAGCGGCCGCCAAGAAACCGGCCGTGAAGAAATCACCGTCCAAGAAGGCGATAGCCAAGAAATCCCAGGCCAAGAAAGCGACAGTCAAGAAATCCCCAGCCAAGAAAGCGACAACCAAGAAATCCCCAGCCAAGAAAGCGAGCGGCAAGAAATC
>NC_057759.1:2006118-2013495 GCF_004010195.1 Chiloscyllium plagiosum
CAAAGAAACGGACTCCCGTGAAGAAGGTGAAAAAGGCCAAGGGCCCTAAAGCCCCCAAACCCCTCAGCAAACCGGCTAAAAGCAAGGCCAAGCCCAAAGCGAAAGTGATCAAGACAGCAGCAAAAAAATGAACCCGTCAGTGTAATCTGTAACCATCTGAAACCAAAGGCTCTTATCAGAGCCACCCACATCTCTCAGGAAAGAGCTGAGCCCGGATCAAATGTTCCCCGTCCCGACGCATGAGCGCAGACCTACCTTAAATATTAATTGATCTGAATAGCTCAAATACACACAGGTCTCCGCTCTCGTAAACCATAGCATGTGAATGGGGAAGGTATCATATAGGGAGGGTTTATTGATATCCATCTGGTTGTTTCACTTCGTTACTTATAACTACTGAGTGACACATTGTAGTATTTTTATTTCATTGACCCGTTCAGGAATGTTACTTTGTTCAGTTTTGATTCTGAGACCCTGCGGATGTTTTCATTGCGTGTTCCTTCCATCTGCCTGTTACAGACAGTTCAGGTAGCAATTCCACATTGCCTTCGGGGCTAATTACATTCTGGGGGTAATAAAAAATCCCAGGGGCGGCACGATGGCTCAGAGGTTAGCACTGCCGCCATACAGCGCCAGGGACGCCTGTGTGGAGTTTGCTCATTCTCCCCGTGCCTGCGTGGGTTTCCTCTGGCTGCTCCGGTTTCCTCCCACAGTCCAAAGATGTGCAGGTCAGGTGAATTGGCTGTGCTAAATTGCCCATAGTGTAAGGTGGATTAGTCAGGGGTAAATGTAGGGGAATTGGTTTGGGTGGGGTTGCTCTTCGGAGGGTCGGTGTGGACTTGTTGGGCCGAAGGGCCTGTCTCCACACTGTGGGTAATTTAATCATAAAGTGAGATTCTGTCCTTTTATTGCTTTTAAGTTGTTTAAATTGGCGGGGTTGTTTAGATTGATTCACGGCCGGCACAAGTTCGGTTGTTCAGTTTGTCTGGGCTGTTTTAAACCCCGCCTTTCCTCCTGCCTGTTACAGACAGATCAGGCAATGATCACGCCTCCTGTTCACGCTGACTGCTAACTAGGTTTTAAAGAGTTACTATAAAATATTAAATTTTATCTTAGTTGCGGACGGATGGCGTTTTTGCGTTTTAATGGTTACTTTAATCGCGAGGTTTGTGAGGGTGAATTCAGCGGGCAATTTGAAATTGAGCAACTGTCATTTCCAGTGAACCAATCAGACTCCAACAATTCTTTTCCTGCCTTTTCTGTGTCATCCGGAGCTGTTTCTCTGTGGGCTGAGGGACAGGGCTGTATCCAATCCCAGCTCTAGGGCGGGCTCTCCGTTCCCTTAAACAGGGAGCACCGCAGCAGCCTCAGCATTGACAGCAGCAGCCTGTGTGTGTGTAACTGCGAGTTGAGGAGAATGGCCAGAACCAAGCAGACAGCGCGCAAATCCACCGGAGGGAAAGCTCCCCGCAAGCAGCTGGCGACCAAAGCGGCCCGCAAGAGCGCTCCGGCCACGGGCGGAGTGAAGAAGCCTCATCGCTACAGGCCCGGCACGGTGGCTCTGCGGGAGATCCGCCGCTACCAGAAATCCACCGAGCTGCTGATCCGCAAACTGCCCTTCCAGCGCCTGGTGCGAGAGATCGCTCAGGACTTCAAGACCGACCTGCGCTTCCAGAGCTCGGCGGTGATGGCCCTGCAGGAGGCCAGCGAGGCTTACCTGGTGGGACTGTTTGAGGACACCAACCTGTGTGCCATCCACGCCAAGCGGGTCACCATCATGCCCAAAGACATCCAGCTGGCCCGCCGGATCCGCGGGGAGCGCGCCTAAACGGAGCATAGCCGGCCCTGCACACTCACCCCGAGAGAGAGAGTAAAACACGGCTCTTTTCAGAGCCACTGAACCACCCAGAGAGAGCGGGAAGCGATCGCAGTCGTTGGAATATGGTTTTGGATAATATTAAAGGGGGGCGGACCATGGCGTCAGTAATGCAGTTCAGAAGAGTTAGCGTCATAGAGATGTACAGCATGGAAAAAGAGCCTCGGTCCAACCTGTCCATGCCGACCAGATATCCCAACCCAATCTAGTCCCATCTCCCAGCACCTGGCCCATATTCCTCCAATCCCTTCCTATTCATATACCCATCCAAATGCCTCTTAAATGTTGCAATTGTACCAGCCTCCACCACATCCTCTGGCAGCTCATTTATTACACGTAACACCCTCTGCATGAAAAAAGTTGCCCCTTAGGTCTCTTTCCCCTCTCACCCTCAACCAATGTCCTCTAGTTCTGGACTCCCCGACCCCAGGGAAAAGACTTTACCTATTTATCCTATCCATGTCCCTCATAATTTTGCAAAGCTCTATAAGGTCAGTCCTCGATGCTCCAGGGTAAACAGCCCCAGCCTGTTCAGCCTCCCCCTGTAGCTCAGATCCTCCAACCCTGCCAACATCCTTGCAAATTTTCTCTGAACCTTTCATGTTTCACATCTTTCCGATAGGAGGGAGACCAGAATTGCACGCAATATTCCAACAGTGGCCTGACCAATGTCCTGTACAGCTGCAACATGAGCTCCCAACTCCTATACTCAATACTCTGACCAATAAAGGAAAGCATACCAAACGCCTTCTTCGCTATCCTATCTACCTGCGATTCCACTTTCAAGGAGCTATGAACCTGCAATCCAAGGTCTCTGTTCAGCAACACACCCTAGGACCTTACCATTCAGCTAAGATTTGCTTTCCCAAAATGCAGCACCTCACATTTATCTGAAGTAAACTCCATCAACCACTTCTCAGCCCATTGGCCCATCTGGTCCAGATCCTGTTCTAATCTGAGGTAACCCTCTTTGCTGTCCACTACACCTCCAATTTTGGCGTCATCTGCAAACTTACTAACTGTACTACTTATGCTCTCATCCAAATCATTTATGTAAATGACAAAAAGTAGAGGGCCCAGCACCGATCCTTGTGGCACTTCACTGGTCACAGGCCTCCAGTCTGAAAAACAACCCTCCACCACCACCCTCTGTCTTCTACCTTTGAGCCAGTTCTGTATCCAAGTGACTAGTTCTCCCTGTATTCCATGAGATGTAATCTTGCTTTTTGCAAGGTTTGTGAAGGTGTGTAGCTCAGGTTGAGGATGTAGGTTTGCTCGCTGAGCTGTAGGTTTGATATCCAGACGTTTCATTACCTGGCTAGGTAACACCATCAGTGACGAACTCCAAGTGAAGCGAAGCTGTTGTCTCCTGCTTCCGATTTATATCTTTCTCCTGGGTGGGGTTCCTGGGGTTTGTAGTGATGTCATTTCCTGTTCATTTTCTGAGGGGTTGATAGATGGCAGCGAGATCTATGCATTTGTTTATGGCGTTGTGGTTGGAGTGCCAGGCCTCTAGGAATTCTCTGGCATGTCTTTGCTTAGTCTGTCCCAGGATAGATGTGTTGTCCCAGTCGAAATGGTGTTTTTTTCTTCATACGTGTGTAGGGCTACAAGGGAGAGAGGGCCGTGTTTTTTTTGTGGCTAGCTGGTGTTTGTGTATCCTGGTGGCTAACTTTCTTCCTGTTTTTCCTACGTAGTGCTTGTGGCAGTCCTTGCATGGAATTTTGTAGATGACGTTGGTTTTGTCCATGGGTTGTACTGGGTCTTTTAAGTTTGTTCGTTTTTGTTTGAGTGTTGGTGGGTTTGTGTGCTACTAGGATTCCGAGGGGTCTTCGGATTCCCTACAACAACTTGCCCACCACTGAGGTCAGGCTCACCAGTCTACACTTACCTGGCTTGCCTTTCCCGCCCTTCTTAAACAGTGGCACCACCTTTGCCAACCTCCAGTCTTCTGGCACCTCATCTGTAACTATCGACGATACAAATATCTCAGCAAGAGGCCCAGAAATCACTTCTCTAGCTTCCCACAGAGTTCTTGGGTACACCTGATCAGGTCCTGGGGATTTATCCACTTTTAACCATTTCAAGACATCCAACACTTCCTACTCTGTAATCTGGACATTTTGCAAGATGTCACCATCTATTTCCCGACAGTCTATATCTTCCATATCCTTTTCCACAGTAAATACTGATGCAAAATATTCATTTAGTATTTCCCCCATTTTCTGTGGCTCCATAAAAAGGCCGCCTTGCTGATCTTTGAGTTAGTTGAAGACACAGATCGCACAAGCGGCAGTGACTAGAATATACGGTGCTGTGAATGTTATGTAATTTTCACATGCTTCATTATAGTAGTGCAGTATTAATTCCGGATTAAATCCTCTCTCTCCTCACTGTCTCCCTTGGTGTTCCCACCAGCTGTAACTACATCATCATTGCTGAGAAAGCTGGCGCGGAAACATGGCGCCAAATCATCTGTAAGAAAAGGAGCACTTCTTTTGTTTCCTAGTGGTGACACTCAGGGCTCACACCCCAACCGGGGCTTGTCGCTCCCAGAATAATAAAATATTAGAGAGTGACTTGAGCAAATAGCAGCAAACAGAAAGAAAAAAAAAATCACCGGTGTTTAACATGCTCCCGAGAGGCAGGGAGAAGAGAGGGCACATTCTCTACTCTTGAAGCACGCGCCAAATCATCAACACCTTTCCTTCCAATTTGAAAAGCCCGCCATTTCACAAATAACGGAGTACGTTTTACATAGAAAAATGATGTATAAAAAAGGAGAACCTTGATCAGAGGGGAATTCATCAATACTTGTTCATTAGGTTATAAATATATACTTTAGACAATCTCTCTCGCTCATCCATTTGCCTAACTGCATCTATCTCTTTCTACATTTTTCTCTTTTCTGGACCTGAAGAACTGGCAGAAACAAAAGCAAGCGCCAAGAACTGCAATCTGCAATTAATCTCTTCATTTCACATTTTGAAAGCACTCCGATATGTTGATTAAACAGTACAGAACGTTCTTCTGGCTGAGCTCAATAATCGTCTTTAGACAATATTTTAATGTCGCCCAGCCTTTTTGCACTAGTTCTGACATCAGCAAAAGCTCCACATTTGCCATCCCAGTCCTGCAGCTGCTCTGGTTTGATCTCGGTTCATTTTGATAATCTCTCACTGACAGCAGAAAGCCTCATTTACCGTAATTTGAAATCGGAGAAAACAACGCCAGAGACCCAGGTTCGAGTCTACTTAGATATAGAACTTAAGGCATGGACCGCCAATCGTAAGATGCATCTGCTCCTAGTACTCAAAGACGGAGACACGTTTCTTTTTGGTTTGCCTGGGGAGATATTCACCGTTCATATCCCACCGTGAATGGTGGCTCGGGAACTGACATTTGAAGTGCTCATCCAAATACTTTTTAAAGGTTAAGGTTTCTGGCCTCCACCACCTTCGCATGCAGTGTCTTCCAGATTTCTACCATTTGCTGAGTGAAAAGATTTTTCTGAAATTCCCTCAATATCTTTACATCTAACCCTTCACCATAGCGAGAATCCTTACCCTCACCATATCATTACCTAAGCACCACTTGTGATTGCTCGCTCAAACAAGGGAAACAGCTTCTCTCTATTCACCCTGTCCCACACGCCTCATAAATCGTTTATACTTCAATCATGTGTTCCACCGCAGTCATCTCTGCTCGAGAGAAAACATTCCTTTTTTTTGGAAGTAATATTTGTACTTTAATCCCAATCCCCAATATTGCGCTGGATTTATCACCGCTGCTGTCACAGTTTAATGTGAATGATTTATTCCTGCATCCTTAGGCGCATGCGCGATGCTGCCCTTCCTCCAAAGCAGGCGTTCCTGAGTAGATGAGCGCATGCGTGAGTCCCTCCCCCAGCGCTGCCATTGAAGAGCATTCACTCAGTGAATGCAAGAGGTTTGTTTGAAACAGACCGCAATGGAGGGATCAGCGCCCAGGGAAGCGAGGGAACAGCAGGCTCCTTCCAGCAGCACATCGGGATGGGAGCCTGGGACACAGAGGGGGCTCCGAGACCGGGATTGATTCGGGGTGAGTTCGGGGAGAACCGGGGGCTGTTTGTAAGAGGCCGAGCGGAGCAGGAACTGGTCCCGGAACTTGGAGTGAGCGGGCTGGGGGGAAGAGAGAGGCCTTTCTCGGGCTGTGTGTGGGCCTGCTGAGGGAGGCAGAGCGGGAGGAAGCTGCTGTGGGACATTCTTGTGGTTTTTAATTCCCTAAATACGGATGGAAATTCATTGTTTGGCTTCTGTTTCCCGCTATTTGTTGCGAATAGACACTGAATTGTTGGGAAAAAAAGGAGTTATCTAAATGTGACAATAGTGCCCTTTGTTCTTCCTTCTACAATTAGTGTATTGGGAGCTGAATATTGAACTGGGTTATCATTCTACTTATGAAACTATGCAGATGTTGGTACCATAGTAAATTGTTTTAGAATTTTGTAAACAGAAAAACACTGGGAGGAGCTCAGTGCTAGAGCTTAGCCAGGCCTTGGTCTGTTCACCTTGCCCTGTTTCAAAACAAAGAATTATCATGATCATTACCTGAATGTGGCATTGATCAGTTGATGTCTTTCCCCTCAGCTGATGGTGATTTACAGGAGATATCTCTCTTGTCTTCCTCCAGGCAAATGATTGATGGACCAAGATAATGCACATTCCCTCAGTACAAAGACAAGTGTGACCAGCTGCTTCTAACAACTATCAGGTATGTTACTGTTGTCAGATTGGAGAACGTCCTTTCCTCTGTCTGAATGGATTGAGTCAGACACACATTGAGCTCCTTTTTAAAATTGCCTTCATTCAAGCCAAGAGTCAAACACAACTGATGCAATATATTTTTTGATTTCTCCCTCTACTCAATGCACAACAGCTCAGTTCCAATAAATGCCATGATGCTCAGTCAATTATTATTTGCAACATCAGAAGAGGGATAGAGTGTATCCTCTTAGGAAATAAACATTCAGGAACTGTATTAACTCCACCTGTAATGAAGGCAATTTTAAAGTTACAGTCAAGGTGAACAAACAGATCGTTCTGTTACATTGTTACAGCAAGGATTTCTGAAGATATAGGAGGAAACTTTGGCATTATCAGTACCTGAGAAGGACAAAATTAATCTTTTGATAAATAGAAGTCCTATGTGAAAGGCACAACTAAACAGTGTAAATTCCAAATGAACCTCTGAGCCATAGCCTGATGTATACACAACCACCATCTCCAACCCACCCTCTTATGTGTGCTTGCATACATATGCACACACACCAGTCTCTCACACACAGCTACTGACTGATTTACAATTGTGACAAATTTGTATGCCATCCTGAAATACTCATTCCAACATTTAAAAGTAATGAAAATCCATATACACCGCAACTAGCAGAAAACATTTCAAACTGATTTCTACTCTCAGATCTCAAGTCAAAGAAATTTACAGCACAGAATAAGTCTCTTCAA
>NC_057759.1:2016298-2042469 GCF_004010195.1 Chiloscyllium plagiosum
TTCCATCCAAAGGCTCCATTTATACTTCCTCCTGTGTTGGGAAAGCAACCAACATAATCAAAGACCCATCTGACCCCGGTTCTGTGCTCCTCCACCCTGATCTGTCAGGTAGAAAATACCGAAGTTTGAATATACCGTCCAACAGATTCAAGAACTGATTCTGTGCTATTATTAGACTTTTGAATGGACCTCTCAAATTTTAATGTTATTCTCTCGCTCTGCACCATTAACACTGTATTCCAGATTCTGTTCTATTGCCCTAATGCACTTTGTATGATATGTTCTGCCTGTAAGGCACTCAAAACAATGCTTTTCATTGTATCTCTGTACATGTGACAATAATAAATCAGATCAAATCAAGTGGATAACTACACGCACATGCTGCAGAATCTGAGAGGTACAGGTTGATAGCTACAGTCACACAACCTGACAGGAAAAGATGAATAAACATTCAAACCCTGACATTACAGCACCTGACAGGAAGGATTGATAACTAAGCTCTCTTATTCACAAAACAGAAATTGATAATGACAGATGAAAGCTCAGCTCACACATTCACATAGCATAAACTGGCAGGAATTGACAATCACACAGACATATTCACCAAGCAGAAATTGACAGCTATAGATTGATAATTATATTTATGTATTCACACAGCAGAGTCTGAAAGGTACAGATTGGCAATTACACTCTCACTTTGACAATTAAGAAACTGACAGGTAGAGAATGATAACTGTACTATTCACATATTGACAGGGAAGAATCTGACAGGGACAGATTGGTATTGACTGTCTCAAATTGATGTAGTAGAAACAGATTGGCAATGACACTCTGGTGTCCAGTAGCAAAACCTGACAGGTACTGTTTGATAATTGCACTGAGAAGTTGATTATAGCTAAAACTGACAGGTAGAGATCAATATCTACATTCACACAGAAGATATTGACAGGTACAAATTGATAACTGCATTTAATATTTATACAGCAGAAACTGGCAGGGAGATACTGAGAATGACACACCCATTCTCAAAGCTGAAACTGACAGGTTCAGGTTGATAACTACACTGTCAGATACACATCAGAAACTGTTAGGGAAAGATTGTTAAGTAAATTCACACATTCACAACGACAGAAACTGACAGGTATATATTGATAACTAAACTCACACATCCCCATCAGTGAAGCACATAGGGACTGATCCTATTTATTTAAAATGTATTTATCAATCAGTCTCTGCCAGTTTCTACTATGTGGATATGAGTTCAGTTATCAATCTATACCTGTCAGTTTATACTATGTGAATGTGTGAATGTAGTTATCAATCTGTCCCTGTCACTCTCTCGTGAATACATTTTGGACATTGCAGAGAGTGACAGGGACAGATTAATAACTATATTAACTCTCACATTTGCACGGCCTATACTGACAGGTACAGGTTGACAGCCATACTCTCACATTCACCTCGCAGGATCTCACAGGTATGGATTGATACGGAAACTCTCAAATCCAGATACAAACTTGTATTGGGTAGCCCCATTGTGGAGCTGTAGAAGTGTTGCTTAATATCTGGTTCTCAGTGAATTGGTATAGATTTCTTTTGTTACAATCATGAGACAAAGAGCAACTCAGAGCTGCAAATGGGTTGCTGGAAAAGCGCAGCAGGTCAGGCAGAATCCAGGAAACAGGAGAATCGCGTTTCGGGCATAAGCCCTTCTTCAGGAATGAGGCTTATGCCCGAAACGTCGATTCTCCTGTTCCCTGGATGCTGCCTGACTTGCTGCGCTTTTCCAGCAACACCTTTTCAGCTCTGATCTCCAGCATCTGCAGACCTCACTTTCTCCTCAAAGAGCAACTCAGGCCAAGAATGGAGTCAGACCTGTAGTTCTGTTTGAAATGCTGGCTTGAAAGAAACACAGCCTCATGATTATAAAATGAATATTACATTGAAAGGTTTGATACTGTCAAACTCACTTAATGTTGATTTACAGGGCATGTCTCGTCTCTCTTCCTCCAGAGGAGCATATGAAGGAGCAAGGCAATGTAACATCCCCTTGGTACAAAGCCATGTGTGATCATTTCCTTCTAACAAACTGCAGGTATGTTATTGCTGTCAGACTGAAAAACATACATTCCACAGTCAGAGAGCAGTTGAATTAGACACACATGGAACTCAATTTCTAGAGAGAAGTTTTCACAAGAATAGTCAAATACCACCAAGTAATTATAACTTTTTTTATCCCTCTCCATTCTCAATTCACATCACCCAATTTCCAATAAATGTTACCATTCACAGCCATTGAGTCATCGAGATGTACAGCACTGAAGCAGACTCTTTGGTCCTACTCATCCATGCCAACCAGATGTCAGAGACTAATCTAGTCCCACTTGCCAGCACTTGACCTGTATCCCTTTGAACCCTTCCTCTTCATGGACCCATCCAGATGCCTTTTAAATGTTGTAATTGTACCAGCCTCCTCCACTTCCTCTGGCAGCTCATTCCTTACTCGTACCATCTTATGCGGGAAAAAGTTGCCGCTTAGGTCCATTTAAAATTTTTCCCTGTTTACCTTAAACCTATGCCTCTAGTTTTATACTCCCCCACCTCAGGGAAGAGACATTGTCCCTTATGATTTTATAAACCTCTATGTGGTCAGCCCTAGCCTGTTCAGCCTCTCTCTATAGCTCAAATCCTCCAACCCTGACAAATTTCTTGTAAATCTTTCCTGAACCCTACAATATTTCATAATATAATTCCAATACGCAGGAGACCAGTATTGCATGCACTATTTCAAAACTGGCTTCACCAATGACCTGCACAGCCACAACATGACCTTCCAACTCCTATACTCTATGCACTGACCAATGAAGAAAATGTACCAAACGTCTTCTTCACTGTCCTATCTACTTGTGACTCCACTTTCAAGGAGCTATGAACCTGCATTCCAAAGTCTCTTTGTTCAGCAACACTCCCCACGATCTTACCATTAAGTGTACAAGTCCTGCCCTGATTTGCCTTTCCAAAATGTAGCACCCCAGATTTATCTGAATACAACTCCATCTGCTACTCCTCAGCCCATTGGCCCATCTGATCAAGACCTTGTCGTACTTTGAAGGAACATTCTTTGATGTCCAATTTTGGTGTCATCTGCAAACTTATTAACTATACCTGCTTTGTTCAAATCCAAATCATTCACATAAATGATGAAAAGCAGTGGATCCAACATTGATACTGGTGGCACACCACTGGTCACAGGCCTCCAGTCTGAAAAGCAGCTCTCCTCCATCACCACCCCCGTCTTCTACCATCAAGCAATTTCTGCATCCAATTGGCTAACTTCCCTGTATTCCATGAGATCTACTAGGAGAAAGTGAGGACTGCAGATGCTGGAGATCAGAGCTGAAAATGTGTTGCTGGAAAAGCGCAGCAGGTCAGGCAGCATCCAAGGAGCAGGAGAATCGACGTTTCGGGCATGTAGAAACGTCAATTCTCCTGCTCCTTGAATGCTGCCTGACCTGCTGCACTTTTCCAGCAACACATTTTCAACTTCCATGAGATCTAACCTTGCTAACCAATCTCCCATGAAGAACCCCGTCGAACGCCTTACTGAAGGCCATATAGATCACATACACCACTCTGACCTCATCGATCCTCTTTGTTACTTCTTCAAAACAACTCATTCAAGTTCGTGACACATGTTTTCCCACGCACAAAGCCATGTTGACTCTACCTAATCAGTCCTTGCCTTACCAAATGCATGTAAATCCTGTCTCTCAGGATTCCCTCCAACATCTTGCCCATCACCAATATCAGACTCACCGGTCTATAGTTCCCTGGCTTTTCCTTACCACCTTTCTTAAATAGTGACACCACGTTAAAAATCTTCGTCATCCAGCACCTCACCTGCAACTATCAATGATAAAAATATCTCAGCAAGGTGCCCAGCAATCACTTCGCTACATTCCCACAAAGTCCGAGGGTGCACCTGATCAGGTCTTGGGGATTTATCCACTTTTATGCCTTTCAAGACATCCAGCACTTTCTCCTCTGTAATATGGACATTTTTCAACATGTTGCTATCTATTTTCCCACATTTTATTATCTTCCATGTCCTCCTCCACAGTGAACACTGGTGCAAAATACTCATTTAGTATTCCCACAGCTCCACGCATCAGGTGCCTTGCTGATCTTTGAGAGGCCCTATTCTCTCCCTAGTTACTGTTTTGTCCTTAATCTACTCCTGAAAACTCTTTGCATTCTCCATACTTCTATTTGCCAAAGCTATCTAATGTTCCCTTTTTGCCCTCAGGATTTGTCTCTTCAGGATACTCCTACGACCTTTATACGCTAAGGATTCACTCAAATTCTTGTGTCTATACCTGACATATGCTTCATTTTTTCTTAACCAATTTCTCTTGTCATCCCACATTCCCGCCACCTACCAGCCTTTCCTTTCACTCAAACAGGAATATACTAACTCGGGACTCTTGTTATCACATTTTGAAGGCTTCTCATTTCCCAGCCTTCACTTAATTCCAGCATCTGGTCCTAATCAGCTTTTGAAAGGTCTTGTCTAATGCTGTCAAAATTAGCCTTCCTCCAATTTCGAACTTCAGCTTTTAGATCCGGTCTATCCTTTTCCATCACTATTTAAAAACAAACAGATTTATGGTTGCTGGCTCCAAACTGCTCCCCCACTGACACCTCAGTCTCCTGCCCTGCATTATTTCCCAGGACGAGGTCAAATTTTGCATCTTCTCTAGCAGGAACATCCACATACTAAATCAGAAACTTTCCTTGTACACACTTAACAAATTCCTCTCCTTTTAAACCCTTAACACTACGGCAGTCCCTGTCTGCATTTGGAATGTTAAAATCCCCTACCATATCCACCGTATTATTCTTACAGAGAACAGAAATCTCCTGACAAATTTTTTTCTGAATTTCTTGCTGACTATGAGGGAGTCTGCAATACAATCCCAATAAGATGACCATCCCTTTCTTATTTCTCAGTACCATCCAAATAACTTCCGGGATATATTCCCAGGAATATCGTTCCTTATCAAAACTGACACTCCCCTCCTCTCCTGCCCCCACTTTCTAAGCTTCCTGTCGCATTTGTATCTTGGAACATGAAGCTCCTTCTCTTGGAACATTTACATGTTGATTAAGAAATTTTCTTTGAATTTTCAAAGTCTCTTCTCCATCCAAGCCTTTAACACAATGGTACTTCCAGACAATGTTTGTAAAAACCTACTATTACAGCCTTTATATTCTTATATATATCTGAAATCTGTGTATGTTTGTTCCTCAGTTTCCTTCTGACTGATGGGCCTATAGTACAGTCCCATCATGGTGATTATCCCTTTCTTATGTTAACCCATTATTTTCACTGGATGATCTTTTTCAGAAATATTTTCTCTAGTTAGAGCAGCAATGTTTTCCTTAATCAAAAACACCACTGCACCTTCTCTTTTACTTGCCTTTCTATCCTTCCTATATCCCCTCATACTTCTATAATCTATTGAATACAGACCCAGAGTTATCCTCAATTGCTGTTTTTCAGACAAGTCCTTCATCCTGGGGTCATTCTTGTAAATGTACTCTGGGCTCCCTCCCAACACGAGCATATCCTTCCCAAGATAATGGGCCCAAAGCTGCTCACAATATTCCAAATGCAGTCTGACCAGAGCTGATACAGACACAACAGTACATCTCTGCTCTTGTATTGTAGCCTCTTTGAAATAAATGTTAAAATGACAGTTTGGAAGGCAAATGCCAACTGAACCTGCCAGTTAACCTTAAGAGAATTCCTGAACTAGGTTTCCCAAGGTCCCTTGCCTTTGAGATTTCTGAAGACTTTCCCTGTTCAGAAAATTATCAACATCTTTATTCCTTCTACCAGAGTGCATAACCTCACAATTTCCCACATTGTATTCCATCTGTCACTTCTTCGTCTACTCTTGCAGCCTGTCCAAATCCTTCTCACCCTGCGCACCTCCTCAGCACTACCTGCCCCTCCACCGACATCTATCCCATGTGCAAAATTGGTAAGAATACCCTCAGTTCCTTTGTCCAGATCGTTAAGGCATAACATGAATAGTTGTGATCCCAACACTGACCCCAGTGGAAGTTCATGAGTCACCAGCTGTCATTCTGTAAAAGACCCTTTTTGTCCTGACTCTCTGCCTTCTGTCAAGCAGCCAATTCTCTGCCTTTACCTTATTTAGCAGCCTGCTGTGTGCTACCTTATCAAAGGCCTTCTGGAAATGCAAATCAATTACATCCACTGGCTCTGTGTTGTCTAACTTGCTTGTTACTTCCTCAAAGAATTTGAACAGATTTGTCAGGGAAGATCTCTCCTTAACAAAGCCGTGCTGACTCTGCCCTATTTTACCATGCACTTTCAAGTACTCTGCAGCCTCATTCTAAACAAGGGATTCTCTAGCCTTAGGAATGACTACGTTCTAGCTACGTACCCTGTAGTTTCCTGCCTCTGCCTCCCTTTATTAAATATGTGTTGCATTAGCCATTTTCCAGTCATCTGGGACCCTGCCTGACTCCAGTGCTTTCTGAAGGATCATCACCAATGCCTCTCCACTCTACTCTGCTGTCTCCTTCAGTTATCTGGAGTGTAGTCCATCCGGTCTTGGTGATTTATCCACCTTCAGCTTCCCAGCACCTTCCCCTTTCCAATGGCCAATGCACTCACTTCTGTCCCCAAGATCCCCTTGAAATTCTGGTCGGTTGCTGGTTTAAAAACTGATGGAAAGTACCTCTTCAGATCCTCTGCCATGCCGTGGTTCCCCATTACTACTTCTCCAGCATTGTTTTCAAGCTGTCCAGTGTCCACTCTTGTCCCTTTGTAACCGCTTAGATATCCAAGAAAATTGCCTGCAGCCCTCTTCTGTATTCGTAGCGTGCTTACTCTCAAATTTCACTTCTTTCCCCGTCCCCACCTTTTTCTTAAAGTTATTTCTGTTTTTTAAAGACTTCCCAATCTTCTGGCTTCCACTAATCTTTACCACACTATATGCTGCTAGTGTTGCCTTTATGCTCTCCCTGACTTCCCCTGTCAACCAGGGTTGTCTCATCTTCCCCTTAGTATTTTTCTTCTTCCTTGGGATGAATTTCTGCAATGTCTCCTGAATTAACCCAGAAATTCCTGCCATCGCTGCTTCACTGTCTTCGCTGGTCGGCTCTCCCTTCCAGTCAACTCTGTCCAGCTCCACCCACATGTCTTTGTAGTTACCTTGACCCAATTGTCATCCCGTTACATCTGATTCAATCTTCTCCCTCTCAAGCTGCAGGGTGAACTCTAATATGTTATGACCACTGCGTCCTTGGAGTTCCTTCACTTTGAGCTCCCTAATCAAGTCACCCTCATTACACATCACTAAATCCAGAATTGCCTGTTCCTAAGTGGGTTCTACCACAAACTGCTCCAAACAAAACATCTACCAACAGGTTGAGAACCGCTACCAACCTGTTTTTCCCAGTCCACCTGCATGTTGAAGTCCCCAATGATTATTGCAACAGTTCTTTACATGCTTTTATAATCTCCTGATGTATTTTCTCCCCCACATCCTGACAATGGCTAATGGCTTGTACACCAGTTCCTTCGGGGTCTTTTTCCCTTTGTGGTTCCTGATCTCTACCCTCACGGATTCGACACCTTCTTGCTGTCAATTTAATTTTATTTCTTGCAAACAAGGCAACCCCTCTGACTCTGCCCATTGCCTTTTCTCTGATACCTACAACATTGTGGAAAGTGAGGACTGCAGATGCTGAAGATCAGAGCTTAAAAATGTGTTGTTGGAAAAGCGCAGCACGTCAGGCAGCATCAAAGGAGCAAGAGAATTACGTTTCGGGAAGAAGGGCTTATGCCCAAAATATCGATTCTCCTGCTCCTTTGATGCTGCCTGACCTGCTGCGCTTTTCCAGCAACACATTTTTAAGCAGCCACCTACAACATTGTGAATGTCAAGTTTACTCTGGCGTACCAGCTGATTTACCTTGTTCTGTAGACCATGTGTATTTAGTAACAAGTCCCTCAGCCCTGCGTTAATTGTCCCTCTTCTCATATTTGTCCCCTTATCTGCTGTGCTTAAAGTTAGATTCCTGATCCTTTCCATACTTTCTGTCTTGCAACATGTTGTGCAAACTCTAACCTGTGCTGAGCACTTCCCCATTTTGACTTTTCCATAATTTTGCACGCAGTTGAAAAACAACCCCCATGTTTTAGTTTAAAGTCCAATATATAGGCCCTGGTTATACCATTTTCCAGGACTCCGATCCCAGTGTCATTCACGTGTAGCCTGTCCGATTGGAACAGTTCCATCCTCCCCCAGTACTGACTCCAGTGTCCAGTGAATTCAAACCTCCTGTTTGTCCCACACTAATCTTTCAGCCACACACATCTTACTGTTCTAATCTTGCTGACTTTATGGTTCAGGTAGTAATCTAGAGATTATTACCTTTTTTGATTCTTTTTTTAAATTTATCCCTGAGCTGCACATATTCCTTCAGCAGAATTCTTCTCTCAATCTGTCAATATTGACAACTGGATTGTTCCTCTGCAACCCAGATGCCTATCGTGAAGCCAGGCAGCAGGCAGGCAAATTTGCTTTCGGGACTCTCGATTCTGGCAACACGGAAGAGTCTCTATTCCCCTGACTACACTGTTTCCAATTACACTTGCATTCCTCTTTTCTCCTTCCTCTTGAATGGCTCCCTCTCCCACAGTGGTGTGGTCGGTTTGCTCATCCTCCCTACAGACCCCACACTCATTCACACAGGGAGCAAGAATCTCAAACCTGTTTGAGCCTCAGCCCTTCAGCTTGTCATTCAGCACTATCCTCTACCTGTCTCACTCATAGTCACACCCTCTATCCCTGACCACTGATCGATTTGAGGTAGTTAATCCAAGGGGTGTGACTGCCTCCTGAAACAGAGAATCCGGGTAACTCCTGCTCCTCCCTGATGTTTGGCAATGTTCGGAGCTCAGACTTCAGCTCAATAATCTGAGCTGGAATCCCTCAACCAACACTTGTTATGGTTGTAGTAGCTATGAACCACAATGGGGTCCACCAGCTCTCACGACATGCAGTTAAGACACCGCGCCTGGTCTGGCCCCCTCCATTTTAATGACTTGGTGCTTAATTTGATTTTTTAAAACATTTCATACTGAAAGAACAACCACTGTTGTTGGGGAGATTAATTGACCATGCTCAAGAGGCCAAAATTAAGTAAGTGCAGATATCTTGAAAGATTGTGTGGCTGACAGAGATTAGAGGTGCGAATGATCACTATCATAGAGAGTTTTAAAAAGAAAGACGAGAAATTTGTTAAAATGTTGCTTTTCCTCAATTTGTGACCTCTTCAGATCAATGAGCTCAAGGTGAGGAGAACAAAACTCAGTGTGAGTGAGCACATGGGCAGTGGGGTGTTGGATGAGCTGAAGATTACAGGGAGGTTGAAAGTGGAAGGTGGATCAGGAGTGTGTTACGGTCATTCAGTCTCGCGGTTACAAAGGACTGGATGAGATTTCAGCACCTGGAGCTGAGACTGTTAGTGAAATGGAAATAGAATGTCATGGTGAGGATGTGGGTCTGTGGTTCAAAGCTAATCTCCAAATGCGATATTCCCTTAATATTGTGAAGAGCTTGGTTTGGACAGTTACCAGAGGGGGCAATCAAGGTGGAGTTAAGAAGTTTTGTAACAGGGACTGAAGCCAGCAGTCTTCAGTGAACAAAGGATCAGGAGTAGGCCTTTTGGCTGTTCCACAATTGAATGAACTCATGGCTGCTGTGTGGAGTTCAGCCTTTGGTCCATATCCCTGAATACCTTTGTTGAACAAAAATTTATCTGTCTCAGATTGGAAACTAACAACTTAGTGATTGATTTCCAAACCTCTTCCACCCTTTTCATATTGAAGTCATTCCTCACTGGAATGGAAATAAAACGTCACAGTGAGGATATGAGTCTGTGATTCAAAGCTAATCTCCAAATGCGATATTCCCTTAATGTTGTGAAGAGCTTGGTTTGGACAGTTACCAGAGGGGGCAATCAAGGTGGAGTTAAGAAGTTTTGTAACAGGGACTGAAGCCAGCAGTCTTCAGTGAACAAAGGATCAGGAGTAGGCCTTTTGGCTGTTCCACGATTGAATGAACTCATGGCTGCTGTGTGGAGTTCAGCCTTTGGTCCATATCCCTGAATACCTTTGTTGAACAAAAATTTATCTGTCTCAGATTGGAAACTAACAACTTAGTGATTGATTTCCAAACCTCTTCCACCCTTTTCATATTGAAGTCATTCCTCACATCTCTCTCGACTCTGCTCTCACGTTCTTGATTAAATTGGAGAAAGTTTCTATTCATTCAGTACTGGATGTTGGGACATTGTGTGAGTTGGAGGGAGCTTCAAGGGAGTGTTGGTCACATACGCCTGCTCCGCGGTCCTTCATGGTGGTGGAAGTGGCTGTTTTGGGAGGTTATGCTCAAGGCATGGTCGAGCAATTGGTTGATAAAATCCCTCTCATTCTCCTTACAGCACTGTGGAATATAACGGGGGAAAATATATCAGATGGCACGGTAGCTCAGTGGTTAGCACTGCTGCCTCACAGCACCAGGGTCCCAGGTTCGATTCCAGCCTCGGGTCACTGTCTGTGCGGAGTTTGCACATTGTCCCCAAAACTGCATGGGTTCCCTTCGGGTGCTTCGGTTTCCTTCCACAGTCCAAAGATGTGCAGGGCAGGTGAATTGGCCATGGTAAATTGCCCGTAGTGTTAGGTGCATTCGTCAGGGAAATGGGTCTGGGTGGTTACTCTTCAGAGGGTCAATGTGGACTGGTTGAGCTGAAGGGCCTGTTTGCACACTGTAGGGAATCGAATCTAATCTAATATGCATTTCGGCAGGAAGACTAGGAGAGGTGAATACTATTTAATGAGGGAAAACCTCTGCAGAAAACTGCAACGCAGAGAATTTTGGGTCCTTCTGCTTGAAAGATGAAAAACTAGCATCCAGGTTCTGTGGGTATTCAGGAAAGGAAACGGTCAGTTGGCTTTTATTTGAAGGGAATGGGGAGAAAAATGGAAGTCTTGCTAAAACTGTTCAAGACATGACTCAGATCACACTTGGAATACTGTCAGTTGCTTTTGGCCCTTGTCTTGGGAAAGGCAGTCCATAGAGTATTCAGGAGATTGATCCTGGATATGGGAGGAATTTCTCAGGAAATGAGTTTGAGCAGACTGCTTCTGTACTCATTGGAGTTCAGAAGAATGAGACAAGACCTTATGGAAAGATTCTGAGGGGCTTGACTTTGTAGATTCCGGAAGATTGTTATTACTTGTTTGAGAGTTGAGGACATAATCTCAGAGTAAGGATTCACTTGTTTAAAATGGATGTGGAGGAAGTCCTGCTGTTAGAGTATAGAATACTCCAGTGGCCTGTGGAGGCTGTGCTGCTCCGTGTGTCCAAGGCTGAGATAAATAGATTTTTAATTAGTAAGGGATTCAAGGGTGGGGGCATAAAGCAGGAAAATCCAGCTGAGGATTACTGGATCAGCTCTGATCTCACTGAACGGTCAATTGTCCACCTTGCTGAAACCCGAGCAAGTTCACACAGAGAACAGACCTTTGAAATGCGCAGAATGTGGGAGGTGTTTTAAAAACTCTGGGGCACTGCTATCCCAACAACATCTTCACAGTGACGAGAGACCCTGCATTTGCTTTCACTGTGGGTGTGGGTTCAAGCCATCATCCAACCTCATTAAACTTCAGCGGATCCACACTGGGGAGAGACCATTCACCTGCTCACACGACGGGAAAGGATTTTCTCATAAATACAACCTGTTAAAATACCAGCGATCTCTCGGGAGGTAGAGGCTGTTCTGCTGTACTGACTGTGGGAAGAGATTAATTGTGAAATCCAAGCTGCTAAAACACCAGCATATTCATGAGAAATGACAGTGCCTGTTTTTTATTGTGAACATCTGGCCGAGACTATGAAGCAGGGAGAAGATTTTATTTCAATTCCCACCTGATATGGAGCTATGTCAAAGAACTTAATTACTTTTGTAATTGATAACTGAATGATATTCACTGGGGCAGGTTTCTACTGAAGTTAATGAACTCCAGCTCATGAACTGCCAGAGTAACTTCCATAACTGAAGGGGTTGGAATTTGCTGTTGATCACGTCGAGCATCCAATTTGATTCATTGTAGTCTTTCTCAATTGACCGTGTGGAAATTCTAACTTGGTTACAGTTGTTAATAAAAGAATAAAAAGTCAATTATATCAAATTTGTAGTGAACACCCAGCTCGCTAACACTTTCCAAAGTCCTTTGCACTTGCTTTTGAAAAGTTTCCCTTTCTCCCTCCTCCATCTTATAAGGAGCTCATGCAACTGATTTGTCATTCAGATTGAGATAATCTGAGCGGCTGTCTCTTCCGTGTCCCTCCTTTCCCTGAAACTGTCTCTGAAGTTCCACTTTGTCAGAGTCTTGAATACTCAACTTCCTCCAGTTCCTCTCCTACCTTGGGAGCTCCATCAGAACCAACTTCTCATCTCTTGACCATTTTCCCACTCAATTGCCGAGCATCCAACCTCCTCCCATTCACGGATAGTGTCAACAGTTCTTGCTCTCGTCTGGTAAGATCCTTGTCACTTTAATTCCACCATTATCATCCATCCAGTAAAAATTGTTTTATTGATTTATTGAGTCACAGGATGTGGGCACTCACTCACTCATCCAGGGCAGTTAAGAGCCAACCACATTGCTGTGCATCTAGAATCACGTACAGCAGACTGGGTATGGACAGGATTTCCTTCCTTTAAAGGACTTCAGTGTACCAAATGGGATTTTCCAACAATCAACCAAGTCATCATTAGTCTTTTAATTCCAGATTTTCATTGAATTCAAATTCCATCATCTGTCATTGTGGATATCTAAACCAGATTCCCCCAAACATTACCTGGAACCCTAGTTTAATAGTCGGCCAATAATCCATGAAGCTACTGCTTCCACGAGCAGAAATTTGCTCCAGTTAAAATTTGTAATATCTAGTCCGTAACTCTGTGATATCTGCATATTGGGCTGTGTTGCTCCCTGCCTCTGTTACCTGCACTTCCTCACCGAGATAAGCTGCATTCCACTCATTCTGCCCACTTTAGCATCTCTGACTGTCATTACTCCATTATAGCCTTGCCTGAGCAGGATGTTCTGATATTCCATCCCTCAACCAGTCTGCCTCTCTCCTTGTTAATATTTGTTCAAAACTTGCCCTGCAATCAAACCAACCTTTCATCATTCAGGGGAATACCATTCAATGTATCGATGCCCAATGTTTATTTTGAAAACTCTCCTGAAGGATGTTGAAATGTCCTGTTACACAAAACGTGTTCCATGTGACTGATCTTCTTTTACAGTGTTAGGCCAGAGATTGCTTGTGTGTCTGAGGAGTCGCAAATGTTGCTACATATTGTGTAATCAGAGTACCAACTTGGATTTTCATTCAAACGTAAAGTCATCGAGGCAGCTCAGAGCGATTGAGCCGAAGATACTAACCCGAGAAACTCCTGCAGTGATGTTCCAGGTTTGGGGTGATTGACCACTAAGAATTACAACCATAAGAATCTGGACTAAGAGTTGGCCATCTGGCCCTTTGAGCCTGCTCCGCCATTCAATAAGGTCATGGCTGATCTTTTCCCAGCCTCAGCTCTACTTACCCAGCCTCTCACCATAACCCTGAATTCCTTTACTCTTCAAAACATTATCTTAGCTTTAAAAACATTCAATGAGGAAATCTCAACTACTTCACTGGGCAGGGAATTCTACAAATTCACAACCCTCTGGGTGAAGAAATTCCTTTTCAATTCAGTCCTAAATCTGCTGCCCCTAATTTTGAGTCAATGCCTTCTTGTTTAGGTTCACCTGCCAGTGGCAACTTTCATTCTGCTTCAATCTCATCTATTCTCTTCATAATTTTATATGTTTCTGTAAGATTCATCCCCCACCAACCTTCTAAATTCCAATGATTATAATCCCAGTCTACTCAGTCTCTCCTCTTAAAGCAACCTCCTCAACTCAAGAACCTAGTGAGCCTCCTCTGCACCCCCTTTAATGCCAGTACCTCCTTTCTCAAGTAAGGAGACCAAAACTGCACACAGAACTCTAGATGTGACTCACCAACACCTTATACAGCCACAACATATCCACCCTGCTTTTAAACTCAATCCCTCAATAAAGGGCAATATTCCATTTGCCTTAGTAATTACCTGTTGCAGCCTTCTGTGATTTATTCTCAAGGAAACCCAAGTTCAACTGCACAGTATCTTATTGCAAATTTTTACTGTTCAAATAATAGTCCTTTTTACTATTATTGCTACTAAAATGGATGACTTCACATTTACCAACATTGTACTCCATCTGCCAGACCTTCACCCACACACTTGAACATATGCCCTCTAAACGTTGTCATCTGCAAACTTTAACACACTACATGTGGTCCCCAACTCCACACCATCTGTGTAAATTGTAAACAATTGCAGTCCCAACACTGATCCCTGATGCACGCCACTCGTCATTTATTGCCAACCAGAAAAGCATTCAAATTTCCCCACTCTTTGCTTCCTGTTAATTAACCAACCCTCTGTCCATGCTAATCGATTGCCTGTAATGCCATGCACCTTCATCTTATGCAGCAGCCTTTTGCATGGCACCTTGTCGAATGCCTTTTGGAAATCTAGATATATCACATCCACTTGGTCCACATTGTTCAGATTACTTATAATGTCTTCATAGTATTCTAGAAGATTAATTAAGCATGGCTTGCTGTGCCTGGCGATTGGGACAATTTCTATCGAGATGCCTTGCTATTTCTTCCTTGATAACAGACTCGAGCATCTTGCCACGACATATGTTAAGCTAACTGGCCTATAATTCCCCATTTGTTTTCTCTACCTCCCTTCTTAAACAGTGGCATCATATTTGCTATTTTCCAATCTGCTGGAACTGCCCCAGAGTCCAGCTAAGTTTACAAAATTACCAAGAGCGCCATCTCTTTTAGTCCTCTCAGATGCAATCAGTTAGGGCCAGGAGACTTTTCTACCCTTATATCTGTTAGTTTGTCCAATTTCTAGGTCCTCACTGCAACAGGCTGGAGACGAAATTGCAGGGGTCCTGGCTGATATTTAGGCACAGGTGAGGTCACAGAAGAGTGGAGGGTGGCAAATGTATCATTATTCAAGAATGGTTGCAAAGAAAAACCTGGGAACTACAACCATTAAGCCTTAATCTATCTTAGGTAAATTACTTGAAGATTCTGAGAGATATGATTTACATGCGTTTGGAAAGATCAGGTTTGATATGAAATGGTCAGCATAGTTTTGTGAGTGTGTGAGGTCTTGTATTTTGGAAAGACAAATCAAGGTAGGAGTTTCATGTTGAATCATAAAGCCTTAAGGAGTGTAGTGGAACAGAGGGAACTTGGAGTTCAAGTTCACAGTTCTGTCAAAGTGGAGTAATAGGAAGTTGGAAGAATTGAAAAAGGCAAGTTATCGTTTGAATAGGAGAGAAAGTTCAAAATATCAGTGCAAAGGCTACAGCAGGTCACAAGGAAGGCATTTATTGCGAAAGGAATGGAGTAGGGAAGTAGGTAATTGTTGCTGCAACTGTACAAGGGATTGGGGTTTCCACATCCAGAGTACTGCGGACAGTTTTGGTCCCATTCCTTGAGGAGAGATGCAGTTGAGTTCGAGAGAGTTCAAAGGAGATCACTGAATTGATTGCCAAGCTGAAAAGGTTAGTCTTATGAGAAGAGACTGGTACAATTTTGATCTCTTGAGGTCAGAGGCAGTTCAGAAGAGATTCACCCAATCATTTCCAGTGATGAAGGGTTTGCCTTAGACGAGAGATTGAGCGGTTTCTCTGGAGTTTGGAAGAGAGGAAAACTAACTTGAGGGCTATCAGATGCTAAAGGGGGTATTGACAAAGGAGATGAAGAGAGGATGTTTGCTCTTGTGGGAGATACTAGAACGAGAGGTTATCGGTTCAGGATAAGGAGCTGGGCAGATTGAAAACAGAGATAAGGAGGAATGAATTCCCTCAAATGAGGAAGGGGTTGTAAATCTGTGGGATCACTCCCCCCGACCACCCACCACGCAGGACACTGGAGGAGGAGGAGACAGATTGTTAATCAGTGATGGGTCAAAGGGAGTGTTTGCAGGAAAGTGGAGTTGAGGCTCAAAAATAGGTTTTAATTCATGAACATTGAAAAATAAAGACAAAATTGATTCAACACAAATTTGGCGAATGACGTTGGTTGAAAAAAAATGGAAAGACAATACATTTAGGGGGGTAAAAAAAAAACTAAAGCGGGTGCAGGAGCAGAGGGAGCCTGGGGGTTTATGTCCACAGATCAGTGAAGGCAGCATAACAGGAAGAGAGCAGTTAGTAAAACACACAGCATCCTCAGCTTTATTAATAGGGGCATAGAGACCAAGAACAAGGGAGTGATGTTGAAGTTGTACAAGACACTGGTGGACCTCAGCTGGAGTGTCAGAGAGAGAGAGCGCGAGAGGAGAGAGTGATGACTGATAGGTGGTGGTTTAAGCTGAGGGTTACCATGCCTCACACAAGGAGAAGAGATGGAGAAGGAGAGTCCTTTGTGGTAACCCTAGCCAGTGAGAGATACCACACTCAATCTTTCTCCACATTTCAAACCAGCCATCCAGCCAAATGAGCCAACCCAACACCCAACACAAAGCAGAGGGCAGAAAAGAAATTAATTCCGGTGACAGCACAAGTATTGAATGGAGAATAGTAGATCATATTGGAGATAAATATTTGATCTGTTGGGTATTTCGTTGTATAACACCTTACCGTCACCGGCAACAGAAGCTGAATTTAGAAATACATTTGACAAAGGGAGTTGGCACTCCATTACTCAGGCTGGTTTCATTCTGTTCTGAACACCTTATTTAAGGAAGGCTGTTCAGACCCTTCAGACAGCGTGAAGGAGATGTATGGGAATGATACCAACGATGACGGATTTTAGATACAGGGAAAGGTTCAGGAGATTGAGCTTATTCTCTTTCGAGCAGAGAAGATAAAGTGGTGACCTTATTGAGGTGTTGAAAATTTGAACGATTCTGATGGGAAAGCAAGTTATTGTTTCCCATTCATTGGTTTATTAGTAACTGGCTGGAAAAAAATTCAAGATTGTCAGTGACAGAGAGTGAGATGAGGAGAAACGTATTGGGTTGTTGAGTTTGGAATGTGCTGCTTGGGAGGCAGATTCTATAGGATGTTCGAAACGAGAGCTGGATATAAATTTGAAAGGGATGACGTTAGAGGGCTACAGTGATAGGGCTGGAGAGTGGGATTAGCTGGGTATCTCTTTCAGGAGCTGGTACAGACACGAGTGGCCTTCTTCCGTACAGTAAAAGTTTGATTCTATGAACATGAAAGTTCTGAACCAGATTCCGGACAATTCCAGGAGGTCATTCCTTGCCAGGGATTTTTGCACGTGAACAGCAGCAAATTGTTGTCACAAGTGGGATTGGAACTTGGTTGGGTAATGGTCTGGAAATATTTCATTCCATGGGAGGTGATGGGAAGTCGAGCTGAGGGCATGAGTGAGGACAGATCTGCAAGAAATTTCGAATATGCAGAGATCGGGTCAAGTCTATTGAATGGTGAATGTGAATCTGTGAACTGCCGATCCTACATCATTACGTATTGGTCAGCGTTCATGCTGGTATTCATCTGATTGGGAAGATCAATAAAAACAAGCCTCTGGAAGCATAGGAAGGAAGTTTGGGTTGTTTCCTCAACAACAGAGAAGGTTGATGGTGGAGGGGTCATGATAGAGGTCTGTAAGATCGGTAATGTTGTACAGCAGAGAGACCTACGGGTTCAGGTACATAATTCTTTGGGGTTTGTGTCACAGGTAGACAGGGTGTTTGAGAAGGTGTTTAGAACACTTGCCTTCATTGCTCAGTCCATTGAATGATGGAGTTCAGACACCATGTTGTGGTTGTACAGGACACTGGTGAAGCCTGTTCTGGTCTGTTGTGTCCAGTTCCGGTTGCCTTGTTATGGGAAGGAAATTATTAATCTGGAGAGGGTTCAGAAAAGATATATCTGTATGTCATTAGGAATGGAGCGATTGAGTTATAAAGAGAGGCTGGATGTGCTTGGGACTATTTTAATCAGACCATAGAAGTTTGAGGGGTATGGAGGTTTATGAAATCATGATGGTCATAGATGAGGTGAATGGCAGGTGTCTTTTCCCAAGGGTGGGAAAAGATCAGTGGACATATTTTTCAGGTGAGATGGGCAACTTTTTTTTATGGCTAGTGGTTCAAGTGGGGATTTAACTTCCAGATGAAATGGCCAATACAAGGACAGTTACAATGTTTAAAAGACGTTTCAAAAAGTAAAAGAATAGGAAAGGTTTGGAGAGATATGGGCCAAGTGCAAACAAGTGGGACTAGTTTAGGTTGAGATTATGGATGGCATGGACTAGTTGGACTGAAGGATCTGTTTCCTTGCTGTATGACTCCTTTTATTTTTGCAGCAGCAGAGAGCGGCGGGAGCTGGGCGGAAGTGAAGTCGGAGCGCAAAGCTGGTCGGGAAGGTAAGTGATTGTTATTTAAGAACTTACCTCTATGCCAACGGTCTTTTTGCAGCAGAGAGCGGCGGGAGTTGGGCGGAAGTGAGGTCGGAGCGCAGACTGGTCGGGAAGGTCAGTGATTGTTATTTGAGTGGAGAAGGAACCCGAGACACTACATGTGTAGTGTCTCCCACCCTCCCTCCTCCTCGAACCTAAAAAAAAGGGACTCAGTCAGCTGAACAGGTAAGCAACTTAGTGTTCTTGTTTTGGAGACTAAGTGTAGAGTTATGGCAGCGCATGGCCATGGATTGTTCCTCCTGCAGGATGTTTGATTTAGGGGTGACCACCGATGCTCCTGCCGACTTCATCTGCAGGAGGTGCAACCAGCTCCAGCTCCTCACAGACCGCGTTAGGGAAATGCAGCTGGAGTTGGATGAACTGAGAATTATTCGAGAGGCTGAGAGGGTGATAGATAGAAGCTACAGGGACATAATTACGCCAGAGAACAGAGGCAGCTGGATGACAGTTAGAGGTTGGAAGGGGAGGAAGCAGGCAGTGCAGGGATCCCTGTGGTCGTTCCCCTCAACAATACGTATACAGCTTTGGATACTATTAGGGGGGACGGCCTAGCAGGGGTAAGCTGCAGTGACCGGGTCTCTGGCACGAGGTCCGGCTCTGAGGCTCAGAAGGAAAGGGGGAGAGGAGGAGAGTGCTAGTTATAGGAGACTCTATAGTTAGAGGGACAGACAGGCGGTTCTGTGGACATGGGTGAGACTCTCGGTTGGTTTGTTGCCTCCTGGGTGCCAAGGTCCAAGACGTCTCGGACAGTGTCTTCAGAATCTTTAAGGGGGAGGGTGTACAGCCAGAAGTCATGGTGCACATTGGCACCAACGACATAGGTAGGAAGAGGGGTGGGGAGGTCATTCAGGAGCTCAGGGAGTTAGGCTGGAAGCTAAAATCTAGGACGGACAGCGTTGTCATCTCTGGGTTGTTGCCGGTGGCATGTGACAGTGAGGCAAGGACTAGGGAGAGAGTGCAGTTGAACACGTGGCTGCAAGGATGGTGTAGGAGGGAGGGCTTCAGGTATTTGGACAATTGGACTGCATTCTGGGGAAGGTGGGACCTGTACAAGCAGGGCGGGGGTTGCACCTGAACCAGAAGGGCACCAATATCCTGGGAGGTAGGTTTGCTAGCACTCTTCAGGGGGGTTTAAACTAATTTGGCAGGAGGATGGGGATCCGGACTTGTAGTCCAGCAAGTAGGTTAAAAGTTTTTCAGGATGTCCAAGAATGTAGGGAGGCTGTGGAGAAGGTAGCACTGACAGGGAATACTTGCGGACACAGAGATGGGTTCAAGTGTGTATACTTCAACGCAAGGAGTATCAGAATGTTGGAGGTTCCTGGTTACAGATGTTTCAGTAAGATTAGGAAGGGTGGTAAAAAAGGAGGGGGTGTGGCGTTGTTAATTAGAAATGGTATAATGGCTGCAGAAAGGCAGTTCGAGGGGGATCTGCCTTTGGAGGTAGTATGGGCTGAAGTCAGAAATAAGAAAGGAGCAGTCACCTTGTTGGTAGTTTACTATAGGCCCCCCAATAGCAGCAGAGATGTGGAGAAACAGATTGGGAAACAGATTTTGGAAAGGTGCAGAAGCCACAGGGTAGTAGTCATGGGCGATTTCAACTTCCCAAATTTTAATTGGAAGGTCTTCAGATCAAGTAGATTGGACGGGGTGGTTTTTGTGCAGTGTCCAGGAAGCTTTTCTAGCTCAGTATGTAGATTGTCCGACCAGAGGGGAGGCCATATTGGATTTGGAAAGGGTACTGAGGGATAGGATTTATGAGTATCTGGAAAGACACTGCTTGACTAGGGACAGCCAGCACGGATTTGTGAGGGGTAGGTCTTGCCTTACAAGTCTTATTGAATTCTTTGAGGAGGTGACCAAGCATGTGGATGAGGGTAGAGCAGTGGATGTAGTGTACATGGATTTTAGTAAGGCATTTGATAAGGTTCCCCATGGTAGGCTTATGCAGAAAGTCAGGAGGCATGGGATAGTGGGAAATTTGGCCAGTTGGCTAGAGAACTGACTAACCGGTCGAAGTCAGAGAGTGGTGGTAGATGGTAAATATTCAGCCTGGAGCCCAGTTACAAGTGGAGTTCCACAGGGATCAGTTCTGGGTCCTCTGCTGTTTGTAATTTTATTAATGACTTGGAAGAGGAGGTCGAAGGGTGGGTCAATACATTTGCAGACGATACGAAGATTGGTGGAGTTGTGGATAGTGAGGAGGGCTGTTGTCGGCTGCAAAGGGACTTAGATATGATGCAGAGCTGGGCTGAGGAGTGGCAGATGGAGTTCAACCCTGTCAAGTGTGAGGTTGTCCATTTTGGAAGGACAAATAAGAATGCGGAATACAGGGTTAACGGTAGGGTTCTTAGTAAGGTAGAAGAGCAGAGGGATCTTGGGGTCTATGTTCATAGCTGTTTGAAAGTTGCCACTCAGGTAGATAGAGCTTGTAAGAAGGCCTATGGTGTATTAGCGTTCATTCGCAGAGGAATTGAATTCAAGAGTCGTGAGGTGATGTTGCAGCTGTACAGGACCTTGGTAAGGCCACATTTGGAGTACTGTGTGCAGTTCCATTCGCTTCACTTTAGGAAAGATGTGCAAGCTTTGGAGAGGGTGCAGAGGAAATTTACCAGGATGTTGCCTGGAATGGAGAATAGGTCGTACGAGGATAGGTTGAGAGTGCTAGACCTTTTCTCATTGGAATGGCGAAGGATGAGGGGTGACTTGATAGAGGTTTATAAGATGATCGGGGAATGCTCCCTACGTGCCTGGATGGTTGCAGCTCCAAAATATTCGAAAAGCTCAACATCATCGAGGGAAAAAGCAGTCCCCACTTAATTGGAACCACATCCACAAGCACCTACTCCCTCTACTACCCATGCTGAGTAGCAGCAATACCAAGATGTACTGCGAAAATACACCAAAGATCCTCCGGCAACACCTTCAAAACCCATGACCACTTTCATCTAGAAGGACAAGTGGAGCAGATACATGGGAACACCCACCCTCTACAAGTTCCCCTTTGGGCCACTCAGTGTCCTGATTTGGAAATATAACACTATTCCTCTGGTGTCATTGGGACAAAATCCTGGAATTCCCTCCCTCAGGGCAATGCGTGTCTATCTACAGCACATGGACTGCAACAGTTCAGGAAAGCAGCTTATCCCTACCTTCTCAAGTAGGCAACTAAGGATGAGTTGGGCAATAAGCACAGGGTCCAGTGGATGATGCCCATGTGTCATGAGTGATTAATAATAAAAAAGGTTGTAAATTACCCCAGGCCTCCACCTTCCCTCTGTGAGGTTGTTCTGGAAGGGTAGGCGCAAACTTTGTAGTGAATGTTGATGCAAAATACACGTTCGATGTTATTGAGTCACCTGGTTCGTGAACTGCTTTGAAAATGTTGCGATTCTGCCAAGAGCTTAAGTTTTATTACTGTTGGGTTGGGGCTGTGACCTTAATTATTACTCCATATTTAATTTTGAGGCATTGTTTTCTGTTATTTTAACATTCTGATCTTTAATCTTTTGGTTCACTTTACTTATTGTTTTTTTGATTATCGATGACTCCGAAACAGATAGCAATTTGGTGTACTCAGTTTTCACCATCTCAAAACCAAGAAAGACTGGTAAAGAATATAATATATATATATATATACTTTATAACATTTCTGGTTCAGAGAAAATGGAGATTTTCTTTGGTTTATCTTAACCCTCAAAAACCCAGCCACTTTTAAACATCGCTAGTGTTTCCCTTGCTTATAGCATGGAGCAAAGGTCTGCCCAAGCTTTTTGAATCTTTTTACATTTGAATTTATTAATCGTCGATAGTGTTTGCAACCATCTAAATCAGAGATCTTCCATTTTTGTCAACTAAATTAAGAATGTGAATTGGAAGAGGGAACTTTACACTGATGGCTAATTGCTTTACCTTGCATCTTGTTTTCAGGGGATTCATACATTTTAGGCCCTGGGACATCAATCTGTTGATTGCCCCAGTACAACAGCTTATTGTCTGAGAATGATCCCTTCTGGCCTTGGTCTTTGGGGGCAAGGAGCCATTTGTTCTGCGTCTAGCATCATTCACATGAGGAGTGTTTCATTTAATTGCCCTGAGTGTTTCTTTGATCTCACAAAAATAGGTGGAAAGACAGGTAGTATTGAGGAAGGGGGTAAGGCTGCAGAAGGATTTACAAGAAAAATCCCAAGGATGAAGAGCTTGTCATATGAGGAGAGGTTGAGGAATATGAGTCTAGACTAGTTTAGAAGGGTGAGGGTGAATCTGGTTGAAACTTGGAGAATACTGAGAGGCCCAGATAGAGTGGACATAGAGAAGATGTTTCCACGAGTAGGAGAGACTAAGACCCGAAGGCGCAGCCTCAGAGTGAAGGGAACTCTATTTAGATCAAAGATGAGAAGGAATTTCTTCAGCCACACAGTGGGAATCTGTGGAACTCATTACTGCAGACGGCTGTCATTATGTCTTTAAGACAGAGATAGGTTCTTGATCAGTAGGAGGATCAACTGTTACAGAGAGAAGGCAGGAGAATGGGTTTAACAAACGTATCAGCCATGGCGGAATGGCAGAGCAGACTTGATGGGCCGAATGCCTGCTGGATATTATGGTCTTGGTTAATAAGAAACTAATAGCCTGTGATGCATCACAAAGTTTAGGCACTCAGATTCAGAGCTTTCTGATCATGTGCTATGAGCCAGCCACACTAAAACGTGTTCAGGCAGCTGGACGATCAACACAACATACAGGCTAGGAGCCCACAGGACCCTGCTTACCCCATTCTATACAGCTGCAACTGATCTCATCCCAGCCTCACTGCAGATTCCTGCCCCCCCTCCCTTTAACCCCTCACTGATTAACAATCTGTCTGTCCCCTCCTTCAATTTATTCAGTGTCCCGACATGCCCCCACATACTGGGAAGTGAATTCCCAGAGATTCCCACTCCCTCTGCCTTGGAGAGAAGCCATTTCTCAACATCTCTCGTTTCAATCTGTTCCACCTCCTTCTCCTGAAACAATGTCCCTCTCATTCTAAATTGTCACACCTGAGGAAACATCCTCTGTCTCCTTTGTCAATCCCACCTCCTTTACCACCCTATATCCCTCAGTTGGATCTCCCTTATTTCTCTAAACTCCAGAGCATATTGGCCTGAACTGCTGAATCTCTCGACGACAAACCCCTCATTTCTGAACATGAAATGTACAAAATCATGCTCGATGGCATCTTGGATGTAGCTTACAAATCTCAAAGTGAGTTAGTGATAATTTCCGAGAAGTCTTCAGTCCAGAAAAAGGCCCGAGTCTGTGCTGGTCAGAAACAACCACCTCTTATCCCATTTCCCCAGCACTTGGCTCCATAGCCTTGGCGTCACGAGTGCACATTTAAATCCTCCTTCAATGTGATGAGAGTTTCTGCGTCTCCCATCCTTACAGGCAGTGACTTCCAGATTGCACACCACCCTCTGGGTGAACAAGATTTTCCTCACATCCCTTCAAAACTTCCTGGCCCTTATCTTCAATCTATACCCCTCCCCCACCTCCATCAAGCAGGGAAGTTTCTTCCTGCCTCCCCTATCTTCATCCCTCATCATTTTATACATCCCTCTCTTTCAATCTACTCTGCTGTAAGGACATCAACCCCAGTCTGCCGAGGTGGGAAAGGCAGGAAAGTGGAATTCAAGATAATCAGATCAGCCATGATCCCATTGAATTGCAAAGTAGATTTGGTGGGCTGAACTGTCTATTTGGTGCATCTTTCTAATCATTGGAACTCTCCAGGCCCCAAGGGAATATGCTGGTAATTCTCCCTGTGCATCCTCTCCCACTTCATTTAGATATGAACCGTTGGTAAAGTGTCTTTTCTTTTATTTACAGCTCACTCCAATAGTGCATCATGGAGGAAAGTTATTTTGCAATGAAAAAGAGGGCAGTTAATTTTTAATCAGCAGAGTTATGTTTTTACCAAGTGGTTAATGTAAAGTTACCATTGTCTAATTAGACAGAGGGAGAAAGAGGTGTGGGGGAGAAAAAGCAAACAGCTGTTTTATGGTTTATCCTGAGGGACACCACATCTAAAGCACAGGGAATGATCACTCACAGTAATCTCAACCAGAGCAGCAATTGAATGCATGCTGTTAATGTGACTGTACATTGTAAGCCTACTATAGAATCAACTGAGCTAACCAACCCCAGCATGGTAGTGGCAAAAACATTGGGTGGCACAGTGGTTAGCATTGCTGGCTCACAGTGTCAGGGACCCAGGAACAATTCCAGCCTCGGGTGACTGTTTATTGGGAGTTTGCATTGGTTTTCTCTGGGTGCTCTGGTTTCCTCCCACAGTCCAAAACTGTGTAGTTCAGATGGAGTGGCTTTGCTAAGTTGCCCCTGGTGTGAGAGTTATGTACGCTAGGAGGATTAGTCATGGGAAATGCAGTGTTACAGGGATTGGAGAGATGGTGGGTCTGGGTTGGTTGCTATTCAGAGGGTCAATCTCTGGAACCGATGGGCCAAAGGCCTGCTTCAACGCTGTAGGATTCTATGATGTGCAGGTTAGCGGGATTGGTCATGGCTAATGCAGGGGGGTTGGGTCAGGACCGAGTGGGATCCTCTTCACTGGCTTGGAATAGATTGGATGGGTTGAATGGTCTCTTTCCACACTGTATGGATTCTGTCGACATCAATGTTTAGCTCAATGGTTTGGGACAATTTATTCCGGTCTCAATTTTGATGAGATTCACTTTCAGTTTCTGAAATAAAGGCGAAGCAAAATCCTATGTTTTCACCCCCCCAGAGTATGCCCTGCAGATGTGAATTTGAATCTTGCCGTGGCAGGTGGTGATTTGGAATGTGATTTTAAACAAAAACAGATCTGGAGTTAATGACAGTTGTCAGGAACAAACAATCAAATGGTTCAAAATTGAAGATTGAGGTGAGGAGGAGTTTCTTCTGAGGGTTGCGTGTCGTTGGAACTCCTTGCCACAGAGAGCTGTGTGTGGGGACAGGGAGTAGTTTTAAGGGTGGGATAGATAGATTCTTGATCAGCCAGAGAATTGAGGGTTACATGTTAAGTGCAGGAAAGTGAGTGTGAGGAATGGGGTATCAGCCACAATGCTACTGAATGGATGAGCAGGCTTGAGGGGCCAAATGGCCTTCTCCTGATCCTGTCTGTGATGGTCCTCCAGGGAATTAAATCTGACCTCCTCACCTGCTCTGCTCTGAACGTGATTCCTAACCCTTTGCAAACTCTTCACTGCCTTCCGGCTGAGCAAGTCGATTGGTTCAAGGACATTTCTGAATTGCATCCACTTCCCACCTTGGCAGAGATGACCACATCCTGTTCAGACTACAGAGAAATAACATTTGTCAGGGTCAGTTTTTGACTTGTCCCAATCATGTGCTTTGCCAAGACAAATTGGTCTGTATAATGACCCCACATATTCACAGCTCCTCCTGTACATTCTGATTGTCTTTCAGGTAAAGTTT
>NC_057759.1:2044043-2061283 GCF_004010195.1 Chiloscyllium plagiosum
GCTAACGGTCACTTGGGGCACGAGGCGGCCGTTAACCGCCATCTCGCGCGGGGCCTGAAGCTAAAATGGCGCCGGGGCCACGCGGGAAGGAAAAGCGCCGAGGGAGAGCGGACTGTGTCAACATGTCCCGTTCCCGAGGGTCAGGATGGTGGTTATTGGGGGGTGGAGGGGGACAGGAAAAGTTCCGTCTCCCAGTGAGGCACCTTGTACAAACCGTGACGTCTCTCTATAACTGTTTGAATGTCTATGACTTGCTTTTATTCTCTGACTATATCGATTGATCTTGTACAAACTGCGAGGTCTCTCTCTTTATGTGTCTGTGTCTCTATCTCTCTCTGTTGGACTGTCTATGACTTGCTTTCACTCTATGTCGATTAATCTCGATGACGCTGTGATTTCGTGCCTCTTTCTGACTCGGTTTGATTGTGTTTCTTTATAACTCTACGTCTCTCTGTTTCTCCCTGCCTCTCTATGACCCTCTGACTCTCTCTGTGACCGTGTCTCTCTCTGACTGTATAGTGAGTACTGTTTGTTGTTGAACACAACAACAACTCCTGCCTTAGAAAAGTGCCTTACAGTTTGGTTTAATCTCAGGTATCCCTGTGTCAGTCCTAGAGCTGAGTGTCCACACTGGAAATGAGGTAGTGGAGGGAGACAGCACCTGGTTAAACCATTCTGTTTGACCCCAGTTGAATATATTTTCTGTAAGGATGGTGAGGAGATTTACTGGGAATACTCCAACCACTGCAGAACTGTACTACAGTTAACAACATCAGCAAAAGTCAAGAGGGCAATTAGCACTGTGCTGTTTCAAACCAGCAGGCAGAGTGTCTCCTGAACAGCAAATTTATTGCCATTTCGGTGAGTTTTTAAGCAGCTCTATGCAAATTGACATTATCGGAACAATGTGATAGCACTGGGCTAGCATGCAGAGGGAGATTTACTTGGATGTTGCCTTGCGGGCTGGAGAGTTTCAGTGATGGAGAGAGATTGGACAGACTGGGGTTGTTTTCCTTAGAGCAGAGCAAAATGAGAGTGTGGGGACATGATTGAGATGTATAAAATGATGAGGGACGTAGATAGGGTCGACAGGAAGAAACGTCCTCCTCTTCCCCCATTTCCCCCCCCCCCCCCCAAGTGGAGGGATGAATGATTGGGGAGGGGCATAGATTTAAGGTATGGGTCAGGAGGTTGAGAGGGGGATGTGAGGGAAAACATTTTCACCCAGACGGTGGTGGGGAGCCTGGAACTCACTGCTGGTAAAGAGTGGGAGAGGCAGAAGTCCTCATCACATTGAAGAACGATTTAGATGTGCATTTGCAATCCAAGGCTAGAGTCAGATTAAGTTGTCCTTGACGTTTCATATGTATATTGCTGCAGAAATAGGGGCTTGGATAAAGTTTATAGCCAAGGTCTTTTCCCAAGTGCAGGGAGTCCAAAACTAGAGGGCATTGGTTTAAGGTGAGAGGGGAAAGATTTAAAAGTGACCTGAGGGGTAAATGTTTCACACACAGGGTGGTGCGTATTTGGAATGAGCTGCCAGAGAAAGCGGTAGAAGTGAGTACAATAACAACCTTTTAAGAGAGATTTGGAAAGATACATGGATAGGAAAGGCTTTGATGGATATGGGCCAAACACAAGCAAATGCGGCTAGTTCCGTTTGGAGACCTTACGACTGGGATTGTGGTATTAGACAACTAGACAACAGAGAGGTGGTTACTTTTGACTGTCATGGAAGATGTTCAAAGTGAGGTGCGGGATGTTGACAGTATGGTGGGGGGAGGGGAAGTGCGACAGTAACCCCCAGGATGGTGATAGTGATGTTAACCCCCAGGATGTTGAATGTGGGGTGAGGGTGGGGACAGTGATGTAACCACTGGGATGTTGATACTGCGGGGAGTGGGGACCGTGGCAGTCACCCCCAAGATTTGACATTGCAGGGGTTGGGGACAGTGGTAATACCATTGAACATCAAGAAGGCAATGGTTGGATGGTGTACCATTTGCTGAAAATGTGTTGCTGGAAAACGCAGCAGGTCAGGCAGTATCTAAGGAGCAGGAGAGTCGACGTTTCGGGCATGAGCTCTTCTTCAGGAATGGTGTACCATTTGGCCATCCATAATTAACAGAAATCTTTCGAAGTGTAGATTTTACAACAGATGGGTGGGCGGTGAGGACAAAGGGGGTTTGTCCTTATTGCGGTTGGGGGGCTGGGGTTCCAGGGCGGAGGTGCGGGACATGGATGAGATGCATTGGAGGGCATCTTCAACCACGTGGGAGGGGAAATTTCGGTCTTTGAAGAAGAAGGCTACCTGATGTGTTCTGTGGTGGAACTGGTCTTCCTGGGAGCAGATGCGGTGGAGGCGGAGGAATTGGGAATAGGGGATAGCATTTTTGCGAGAGGTAAGCTGGGAGGAGGTGTAATCCAGGTAGCTGTGGGAGTTGGTGGGTTTGTAAAAAAAAAAAGCTGTGTTGATTCGGTCCTCTTGGATGGAGATGGAGAGGTCTAGGAAGGGGAGGGAGGTGTTAGAGATGGTCCAGGTGAATTTAAGGTCAGGGTGGAATATGTTGGTGAAGTTAATTAAATGTTCGACCTCTTCCTGGAAGCATGAGGTGGCACCGATGTACTCATTAATGTAGCAGAGGAAGAGGTGGGGAGTGGTGCCAGTGTAACTCCAGAAGATGGACTATTCTTTGCAGCTGAAAAAGAGACAGGCATAGCTGGGACCCATGTGCATGTCCATGGCTACCCCTTTTGTCTGGAGGAAGTTGGAGGATTGGAAGGAGAAATTGTTGAGTGTAGTGGGAGATCACCTGAGGTGATGAGGTTGTGTATGGTTTGGGAGATGATGTTTTGCTGATGTGGTGTGAGGTCATGGTCGAGGGGGTGGTAGGATGCGGTGTCTTCGAATTGGCGCCTGGCTTCAGAAGTGTAGAGGTCAGTGTGCCAAACTATCACTGCACCCCCTTTGTCCACTGGTTTGATGGGGACGTTGGGGTTGAAGTGGAGGGGCTGCACGTTGTAAAGGCGAGAGGTTGGAGTGGGTGAGGCGGTTAATATCACGACGGCAGTTTGAAATGAAGAGGTCAAGGGTGGGTAGCAGGCCAGCACGGTGTCAGGTGGATGAGGTGTTTTGGACGTGGGAGAAGGAGTCTTTGGTGGGAGGGCGGTTGTCTTCATTGTAAAAGTAGGCACGGAGGCTGAGACTGCAGAAGAAACGTTCAAGGTTGCAGCATGTGTCAAGCTCATTAATGTGGGACGGTAGATGCCTTTACCGAGGACTAAATGTTCGTCCTCAGTGAGGAGGAGGTGGTCTGGGGAATGGTGAAGACACAGCAGGGATGGGAGCTAGAGCCTGGAGTGGTGCTAGAGTTCACTATGGTCCTTTTGCATTTTGCATAGTGCAGAATCTAACAGGGAGAAATGATATAAAAAGTTGGTCTTCAGAATGCCAAGAGTTTTTGTTTCAGTGCATAGTGATGTACTTTTATGAATTTGGTGAAGTAACAATCAGTGTAAACTGAATCCACTTGCAACGAAGTGAAAGTGCGATGAACAATTCAACTGCATTGGAGCTGACTGACCATAATGTTCCTTGTATAGAAAAGATAGTTGGCTAATTTACTTCTATTTTCTGATGTAGACAGAACATTACCCTGCTCTGTAGTGAGATGATGCACCATTAGTAGTACTCTTACGTTGCTAAAGGACTTTTTTTTTTGTCATGCAGTGCAGAATATGTAAACTGCCAAATTCAATTTTATGGAACAATCAGCACTGTTCAATTCTGTTTGAAACTAAAATGAGCAGTTCTACAAACCTACCAATTTTGGCCCTTTCTCTCTCTTTCTCCACTGCTTTGAAGGGTGATTATTAAATTCCACTGATACATTGTGAAAATTGCAGCCAGATTTCACGCTTTTTTTTTTAGATACATCCCAAGGAAGGGGAGGAGGAATGCAGAGCTCTTTGTAGAAAATTGCAATCAATTTTGAAAGAAGAACATAATTATCCAAAAAAAGAGAGTTTCTGGTTGGACTGAACTAGACAAAACAAAGTATTCTGAACTAGACAAAACAAAGTATTCTATTGCAATATGAAGAAATGGAGAATAATGATGTGATAAAGATGGGGATGGCAGCTCCTCTGCTACCATGATCCATTTATGTAAATGGATGCTGGCTGATCAGGATGAAAATTGTTAGCTGGTTGTTTCTGATCGATGCGGAATCAAAAGGTTTAAAGGGCCTGATTCTGTGCTGTAGGCCTCTCTGACAAGGGATCTGTGGGTAGAAATCATTTTGAATGTAACATTTTGCAATGTCAATGGAACAACATGGCTGTTAGACATTGTAACGTGTATGGATGGAGTATGTTTTTGAAAGTCAGCATTAAGTCAGAGAGAGAGAGAAAGAGACTGTGTGTCTGTCTGTCTTTTGGGGGAGGGGGTGAGGGGGAAATGTTTGGTTACGTACCCACACATTAATCATTCTATGTCAGACTTTGATACAAAATGTACACTTGGAATTCATATTATTTGATTGCTGTGTCTATATACATGACAAAAGATAAATTGTCATTCTCAGTTACTGATAGCTGAAATGTTTCCATCAATATCAATTTGTCCACAATATCTACTTTACACATGGTTGCTCAAAGTAATCGCATCAGCTATTTGTTCGCCTTGATTGTAATATTAAAACTATTGTTAATAAATGCAGACAATATAAAGATTGGTGAAATTGTGGGTAGTGTTAGATTTGGAAGTAGGTGAGCACTTTGGAGACTATGATCACAATTCATCAGATTTACCTTAGTGATGGAAAGGGATAGGTGTACTCCACCGAGCAAGAGTTACAGCTGGGGGAAGGGAAATTACGATGCAATTAGGAAAAATTTAGGAAGCGTAGAATGGGGAAGGAAACTGCAGGGGATGAGCACATTAAAAATGTGGAGCTTATTCAAGGAAAAGCTCCTGTGTGTCCTAGATAAGTATGTACTTGTCAGACAGAGAGGATGGTATAGAACGCGTGAGCCGTGGTTTACTAAGGAAGTGGAATCCCTGGTCAAGAAGAAGAAGAAGGCTTATGTTAGGACAAGATGTGAAAACTCAGTTAGGGTGCTTGAGGGTTACAAGGAAGTCAGGAAAGACCTAAAGAGAGCGCTCAGAAGAGCCAGGAGGAGACATGAGAAGTTGTTGGCAGATAGGATCAGGGTTAATCCTAAGGCTTTCCATAGGTATGTCAGGAATAAAAGAATGATGAGAGTTGAATTAGGGCTAATCAAGGATAATAGTGGGAAGTTGTACGTGGAGTCAGAGGAAGCACTAAATAAATATTTTTTGACAGTGCTCACTATAGAAAATGAAAATGTTGGCGAGGAAGATACAGAGATACTTGCATCTAGACTAGAAGAGATTGAGGTTCACAAGGAAGAGGTATTAGAAATACTGCAGAGTGTGAAAATAGACAAGTCCCCTGGGCTGGGTGGGATCTATCCTAAGATCCTCTGGAAAGCAAGGGAAGAGATTGCCGAGCATTTGGCAGTAATCTTCAAATCATCATTGTCTACAGGAATAGTGCATAAGGACTGGAGGATAGCAAATGTGGTTCCTTTGTTCAAGAAGGGTAGTAGAGACAACCCAGGTAATTACAGACCAGTGAGTCTCACTTCAGTTGTTGGTAAAGGTTATAAGAGATAGGATTTATAACCATCTAGAAACTAATAATCTGATCAGGGACAGTCAGCTATATAAAATGCGGAGGAATGGGATTGTGGGAGACATAGCAGTTTGGATCAGTAATTGGCTTGCTGAAAGAAAACAGAGGGTTGTAGTTGATGGAACATGTTCATCTTGGTGTCCAGTTACTAGCGGTGTACGGCAAGGGTCGGTGTAGGGTTCACTGCTGTTGGTCATTTTTATAAATGACCTGGTTGAGGGCTTAGAAGGGTAGGTAAGTACATTTGCAGACGACACTAAGGTCGGTGGGAGTTGTGGATAGTGACGAAGGATGTAGTAGGTTGCAGAGAGACATAGGATGCAGAGCTGGGCTGAGAGCTGGCAAATGGAGTTTAATGTGGACAAGTGTGAGGTGATACACTTTGGCTGGAGTAATCAGAATGCAAATGACTGGGTTAATGGTAAGATTCTTGGGAGTGTAGATGAGCAGAGAGATCTCGGTGTCCATGTACACAGATCCCTGAAAGTTGCCACCCAGATTGACAGGGTTGTTAAGAAGGCATGCAGTGTTTCGGCCTTTATTAAAAGAGGGATTGAGTTCCGGAACCAGGAGGTTATGCTGCAGCTGTACAAAGCTCTGGTACGGCCACACTTGGAGTATTGTGTAAGGTTCTGGTCACCGCATTATAAGAAGGATGTGGAAGCTTTGGAAAGGGTGCAGAGGAGATTTAGTAGGATGTTGCCTGGTATGGAAGGAATGTCTTACGAGGAAAGGCTGAGGGCCTTGAGGCTGTTCTCATTAGAGAGAAGAAGGTTGAGAGGTGACTTAATAGAGACATACAAGATAATCAGAGGGTTAGATAGGGTGGACAGGGAGAGCTTTTTTCCAAGTATGGGGATGGCAAACATGACGGGACACAACTTTAAAGTGAAGGGAGATAGGTATAAGACAGATGTCAGAGGTAGTTTCTTTACTCAGAGAGTAGTAAGCGTATAGAATGCTTTGCCTGCGACGGTAGTAGATTCACCAAGTTTAAGTGCAGTTAAGTCGTCATTGGACAGGCATATGGATGTACATGGGATAGTGGTGAGATGGGCTCAGATTAGTATGACAGGGCGGTGCAACATCGAGGGCCGAAGGGCCTGTACCGAGCTGTAATGTTCTATGTAGAAATTTGTCAAAGGATACAGCAGGAGATAGATCACTTGCAGATATGGGCGGAGAAATGACATTGAGTTTAATCCAGCAAAGTGTAAGATGCTGGACTTTGGGAGATCAAATGTTAAGGATAGATGCGCAGTAAATGGCTGGACTCAGAAGGATCTTGCGGTTCAAGTCTATAGCTCTCTGAAAGTGGCAAGTAGTTAGGGTGGTATCTAGAGGAAGGTGTCTGGCATGCTTGCCTTATTGATCGGGGAATTGAGTACAAGAGTCAGGATGTCATACTGCAGCTTTATAAGACTTTGGTTCGGCCATACTTACAGTGTTGTGACAAAAGATTAATTCTGTCCTTCTCCGTTACTGATAGCTGAAATGTTTCCTTCAATATTTGTACTAGCTATCTACTTCATATATAGTTGTTCAAACTAACAGCATTGTCTATTTGTTCACCTCGATTGTAATGTTAAAAGTATCCTTACTAAAGTACAGAACCCATGAGGACAATCTCAATCGGGACCTTAGGTTCCTGTCACAATGTACACTCTCTCGCTCACACACACACACTCATGCAGGCCCTCTCATCCACACATACATACACCCCCACACTCTCACCAATGCATGCACCCTCTCACAGGCTTATACTCTGTCACACTCATACACACTTTACCAAGCATCCATACACATATTTGCATGCGTACTCACATTCAAATGCTCTCTCTCTCACACACTCAAATGCTCTCAGTCTCTCTCATACATACACAAGTCTCTGGGGTGAATTTGCATTTGCAGAATTATATTTGCAAATACATTCTATTTTGCTCAAAAAGAGCACAATCTGCAGGCAGTCAATCCATGTAATATTTTATAATTTCCTACTTTGGTAATAGGACCAGTCTGATTCAAGATTGGGATACAGACAGACTCTAACCTCACACCTATCTGAGTTGAGATGTCACCCTTCTTTTTCAATAAAACCCGAAGTCATCTTGAGAATGTGACTTAAAAGAAGTTCTTGGATGTATATATTAATGAACTGAAACCTGAAACCCATTCTAAAAGCTGAAATACTGAACAGCAATCTAGGTTTGTTCAATATATCATTTCAGTTGCATGACACTGTAATCTTTTGCAATAAATTCTGTGGCTCACGATTCTGTTTCACAGTTACCTGATGAAGGAGCAGCGATCTGAAAGATAGTACTTCCAAATTAACCTTCTGGACAATAATCTGGTGTTGTGATTTTTCAAATGTGGTTGCCACATTACAGGAAGGATGTGGAGGATTTAGAGAGGGTGCAGAAGAGGTTTGCCAGAATGTCGTCTAACAGGTATGAGCGACAAAGAGATGCTAGAAAAACCCAAGTAGTTTTCTTCTGAGCAGCAGAGGCCGAGGACAGACTTAATAGAAGTCTATAAAATTGTAAGAGTTGTAGCTCAGGTTAAGGTTCTGGTTCTAGATTTTCTCGCTGAGCTGGAAGGTTCATTTTCAGATGTTTTGTCACCATACTAGGTACCCTTATCAGTGAGCTTCCGGATGAATCACTGGTGGTATGGCCCGTTTTGTATTTATGTGTCCACTACATTTGACAAACAGGCAGAAAACAGGATCCATGAACATCAACTAGCCACAAAAAGACATGACCTACTCTCACTAGTATCCTTACATACAGATAAGGAAGGACACCACTTCGACTGGGATAACACATTCATCCTAGGGCAAGTCAAACCAAGACGCACGAGAATTCTAAGAAGCATGGTATTCCAACCGGAACTCCATCAACAAACAAACTTGTATCCCATTTACCACCTTGGGGAAAATGAACACTAAATGACATCACCACAGGAAATGACATCACCAACCCAAGGAAACCTAAACATATAAACAGAAAGCAGGCCATACCACCAGTGCTTCATCCGGAGGCTGATTGATGATTACCTACAAAACGTTTGAAAGCAAACCTTCTATCTCAGTGAGCAAACCCATATCCAGAAGTCTATAAAATTATGAGATGTATGTTTAAGATAGATGGTCAGCACTTTTTTCCAAGAGCTGAAATTTCTAAAACTAAGAGGCGTGCATATAAGGTGAGACGAGGAAAGTTCAAAGGAGACCTAAGGACCTCTTTTAACGTAGAGAGTGGTAGGAGTGAAATGCACTGCCAGGGGTGGTGATGGAGGCAGATGCGATTTAAAAAGTATTGAGGGGGCATAAAAAATAAGCAAATTAACATGCAAAAAATTTGGGATATGGACCATGGGCAGGCAGAAGGGATTAAATTTCATTTGGCATCATGAGTTCAAAGGAGACCTAAGGACCTCGTTTAACGTAGAGAGTGGTAGGAGTGAAATGCACTGCCAGGGGTGGTGATGGAGGCAGATGCGATTAAAAAGTATTGAGGGGGCATAAAAAATAAGCAAATTAACATGCAAAAAATTTGGGATATGGACCATGGGCAGGCAGAAGGGATTAAATTTCATTTGGCATCATGTTCGGCACAACATCGTGGGCTGAAGGATCCATTCCTGTGCAGTACCGTTTGATGTTCAGATTTAATGCAGTGTACATTTTGGATGAGGATTCATTCAAATTGATTGGAACTGGGTTGCATGCATTGAGAATAAAGTTAAAAAAAATATATAAACTTCTATTTCCTTGGTGGTGTTTGCCTCTTGGTTTGAACATATCTCTCTGGAAATGGAGCTCAATGTGAGTCTGACTCAATCCACTCTGTGACTGTGGAAAGGATGTTCTTCACTCTGATCACAGTAACATACCTGCTGTTTGTTTGAAGCAGCTGGTCACACTTGGCTCTGTACTGAGGGAAGATTACATTATCTTGGTCCTTTGAGTACTTGCCTGGAGGAAGACAGAAGAGATACCTCTTGTAAATCAACATCAGCTGTGATTGGTAACATCAATGTAACATTCAGCCCATCTTGTCTGTGCCAACACCACCAAACCCAGGTGCTCTTTCTCATCCCACCATCCTGCCACAGCCGTAACCTTGCAGTTTACAACACTTGACGTGGAGTTCCAGGGAATGTTTGTTTAAAAAAAATGTAAGGTCTCTGCCTGCACCCCCAAATAAGGCAGCGAATTCCAGATACCCATCACTCTCTCCATTTAAAAAAAAATTTTTCCTCATATCCTCAAATCCTACAACCACTGAGCTTGAATCGGTGATCCCTGGTTTTTGAACTCTGCCAAAGTAAACAGGTCCCTCCTGTCTAATGTCTCCCTCTCACTAGTTAGTTAAAAATCACACAACATCAGATTATAATTCAACAGGTTTATATGGAAGTGCAAGCTTTCGGAGTGCTGCTCCTTCATCAGGTAGCTCACTATTTAGTACAGTCGACCCCTGTACCTGTGGGGGATATGTTCCAGGATCGACAGCGGAAACGCAAAACCGCATATAGGTGCAAAATCATTCATTTAAATGGGAAATGTCTTCCCGGCAGCCTTCTGGTCCCTGGTTCTGGAACATTCCCTTTGATATACTCGGACCACGGTAAACCGCGATAACTGGACCCATGAGTACGGGGTCACCCGGTATTCCTTAATCGTGGCACCTTTGTTCCAAAGAATACAACCCCTTCAATCTTTCCTGATAGCTCCAATTCTGGCAACATTCTTGTAAATCTCCTCTCCACTCTATCCACAGCAATGACGTCCTTCCTGTGATGTGGTGACCCAACTGCACACAATACTCCTGTTGAAGCCACCAGTGCCTCATACAGTTTCATTGTTACTTCCCGATTTTTGTATTCACCCCTCTGCCAATGAAGGAGAGCATTCCATGTGCCTTCTTTACAACCCCATCTATATTATGTACGTGTGCATTTGCACACTAAGATCACTCACTTCACCTGTCCCTCTCAGTATATTCCTATGTATTGACTATTTCCATTTATTGTCTGACTTCCCAAAATGCATTCCCTGACAATTATCAGAGCTGAACTCCATCTGCCACTTTCTTGCCCATTCCACCAAACCATCTATCTCGTTTTGGAGCTTACAGCTATCCTCCACACTATCCACTACACAGCCAATTTTTGTGTTGTCTGCAAAGTTCACAAATTTGCCCATCATATTCAACTCCATATCATCAATGTATAAAACAAATAGCAGAGGTCCTAACACTGAGCCATGCAGAGCACCACTTAAATCAACTTTCCATTCACAATGGCCGGCATTGATCATTATCCTTTCTTTCCTGTGACTAGCCAACTTTGGATCCAATTCAACACATTACCCTGTATCCCATGGGCTTTTACTTCTTGGAGCAGTCTGCTGTGATGCTACTGCTCCTTTAACAAGCTTGTAAAAGACACAGGCTCTGAAAAGTCAGAGTTGATGGGTTTTAGGGCCATTTTGATTATAGCTAACAGATAATTATCCAGGCAAAAGGCTTCCACATTTTTAAAAAGAACACAATGAAAGGGGAGTGGCTCAGCTTTTCTCTGGCTTGATTTGATTTTTGGCTGTCTGGCTATTGACTGAAAGCAGTCAGGCAGTTGAAAAAGCTGCGGAACCCAAAGAAGTAGGTCCATGATGGTACTCTTTTTCTGACATCTCTCCTGTAAGACCCTGTTGTTTGATTTTACCTTTTGTGCTAAGCGGTATTTATGGGGATTGTTGTAAATGTTGGGAACACCATCATTAAATTGGTATAATCTGTTCGGTTTTCAGATTTTTAAGTTATTTAGTATTCTACTCTCTTTTGTTTGTGTATCATTTGGTAAATTTATAAATCAAACTGTTTCTTTAAAACTACTGGTTTGACCAGCTGCATTCCTCCTGGAATATCTTCATTACACCTGCTTAAAACAACTAGCAAAGTTAGGGTCTGGTTTACTTTCTTGATATGTTTGGAGAGGGTTTGGCCTTTTCCATAACAGATTGGGGGCTGTGTGTGTGTGTGAGAGAGAGAGAGAGAGAGAGAGAGACAGACAGAGAGATGAATGTTTTGAATTTATTTGCATTTTGGGACCTTATGATCATTTTGAGTAGCCATCACTGATTATGAAATGCAAACTCTAAAATGTAATATTGATGAAGCTTTAACTTACTTGGTGTTCCTACACGCCATGTCTGCCCCACTGTCAATTCTAACTTGTCAGATCGTCTGTCTTCTTTGAATTTGAATCACAACCCTGAAAAGAAAGCATGTTTAACTTGAGATGAATGAATCATTTAAAATTTAACCTTTCGGCCTCAGGTACAGAATGTTTTTGTGTTTAAGCTAAAAAGCAGGAGTCTGCTCCTAGCTTAAAAAACTATTCTAAACCTAATATTGAAGAGATTCTGACACAATGTCAGGAAGCCATTTTATGGTCAAAGCTTGCCCTGCTTACTAAGATGCCATTTTGTAAAACAGTGATATCTGACATGCAAGCTGTGTAAGGTTACCTTATGACCTCTCCCATTTAGTTTAGACTGATACCTCTTTATGATAGGGACTTACCTCACCTACAGGCAGTGACTCGGCTGGATCTGTTTTTCCCACCTGATGGATGGCTAAGGGTCTACAGGAGTGATCACACAGATTTAGATTACAGTGTGGAAACAGGCCCTTCGGCCCAACAAGTCCACACCGACCCGCCGAAGCCCAACCCACCCAGACCAATTCCCCTATACCTAACACTATGGGCAATTTAGCATGGCCAATTCACCTAACCTGCACACTTTTGGATTGTGGGAGGAAACCCACGCAGACACGGGCAGAATGTGTAAACTCCACACAGTCACCTGAGGTGGGAATTGAACCCGGATCTCTGGCGCTGTGAGGCAGTAGTGCTAACCACTGTGTCACCGTGTTAATTAACTTCTCTTACTGACAAATTATTGCCTTTCCACTGTCTGTCTAATTAAGAACATGCAGTTTTTTTTGGAAAGTTTTGTAAAAAGGAAGCCTGTTTGAGACTGAAGTGTGGAGTACCGTGCAAGAGTTCTTGCAGGAAGAGCTGGTATCCTACTTTCCTCAGCTAGCCTGGCTTTTAGGTGTCAATGTTACGTTGTAACAGTGATGCTATTGGTAAATAAAGGGGAACGCTAAAATTAAACTAAACTGTTTGCAAAAGGTTTTTATTCCAGACTACCAAAGAGTATGCTCTCCAGGACGAACCAAGAGAGGCTTATAAGTCTGAGTCCACGAGGGATTCCATAGTCCGTCTCAAATCTATACTTTAACAATATGAATAGGAAGGGTTTAGAGAGAGATGGGCTAAGTGATGCCAAATGGGACTAGATTAGGATATCTGGTCGGCATGGACAAGTTGGACCGAAGGGTCTGTTTCCATGCTATACGTCTCTAAGACTCGATGACACTTCGGTAACTCTTGCCCTGTCGGTGAGCACCGTTTCTTCCATCTCTGCACTTAACCCCTCCTTCACGGATGGTTGTTGAAACGACGCAACAATGTGGCCTATTTGTCTATCTTCATTGTAACTTTGAAAATGCCCTTAATAACTGCAGATTTTAATGCTGTCCCTGAATGTCTATTTTGGATGAGGATTCAGTTTATCTCTCTCCAACACTGGTGTGTAAACATCAATGGGCTACATACCTGCTGTTTGTTAGAGGCAGCTGGTTACTCTGTGCTTTGAACTGAGGAAGTATTAGTGTCTTAGTCCCTCAGGTGTTTATCTGGAGGAAGACACAGGAACACCACCTGTAAATCAACATGAGGCTAGTCTGACAATATTGAACTGATCATTGTCACATTCATAGTATATTAATTAGAATGTGTGTGTTTTTTTTTATTTAAAGCCAACAACTTAACCAGAACCACGGATCTGATTCCATTGTTGCCCTGAGCTGCTCTCTGTCTGGGGATTGTTCGTTTTTCATGTGATTCGATACCAGTTGATTTGGAGATGTTGGTGTTGGACTGGGATGCATAATGTTACACATCAAGTGCTTCAAAAAAAAAACTGTTGGGACTATTACCTGGTGTTGTGCCACTTTTAAATTGATAGCAGTTGAGTGAGATCCAGAACCTGAGATCCAACAACTGCGCAGCACCATGAATGGGAATACTCAACCACCAGGATGCTTACACAGTTCAACATCCAACTCCCCAACCGCCTGTTGGAAAGAGGAAAAACGGCGCTATTTTTAATGTTTTTTATCAAGACCTCAGTGTATGTTCTTTTACATATCCCATCCCATTCCTACATTTGGTCCACCAACCTCGAGAAAGAGCGGGAAACATAATGAAATTTAAACAGAGTTCCGAGGACCATAACAATGGCCCACAGCAGCTTCTTCCCGCTCTACCTCCCTCAGCAGGCCCACACACAGCCCGAGAAAGGCCTCTCTCTTCCCCCCAGCCCGCTCACTCCAAGTTCCGGGACCAGTTCCTGCTCCGCTCGGCCTCTTACAAACAGCCCCCGGTTCTCCCTGAACTCACCCCGAATCAATCCTGGAGAATGTGATCAGGGATGCGGTCACCTACACTGAGCACGCCAAGCGCAAGACAGTCACCGCCATGGATGTGGTGTACGCTCTGAAACGCCAGGGCCGCACTCTCTGTGGATTCGGCGGCTGAGAATAAAGAGACCCATTTCCAGCGAACCCAAAGGCTCTTTTCAGAGCCACCCAAACCCTCCGATAGAGAGCGGAGACCTGAGGACGGGGAAGGCAGCGCATACTGAGGGGAATGTTACTGTAGCCGGTTATTTCACGTTTATCGCGACTTTTACATTTATTTCTGTTCCGAAAATGAACTAATACCATTTTCTGCGGTACGGCAGAGAGCATTCGGAGTGGACGGTTCACTTTGTTGCTGTTTACCGGAGCGAATGATTTTAAAATTGCAAGTATTCCAACAGTGTAGTTAAGAGGCTATTCGGCCAATCGAGACACTACTCTTGTGCAACCTGGTTATTCCATGTAAAGCATCGCATCGTAACTCGTAATTGTAAGATGTAGCAGCAGCATTAGGGATTGCGGAAACATAGTAATTAGATGAGTGATGTTCACATCAAATTTTGGTATTGGGTTAGATATTTGTGGAAAAACCCCATTTCCTCATTGACTCCCTTTGCGTTAACATGGCTTGTGGTGAGGTGGAGGCAGGAGAGAAAAGGGAAAAAATGGCGCCAAGAGACCAACGGCTTATTTTCAAATTTGAAAATGCCCGCCATCACGTATAAACGAGCAGGAGGATGCACGACTACGTGCACGTTGATTGGTTTTTCGATTAGGAAACTAAACTTCACACAATCTCACTTTACCGCATTCCCTCCTTTACAGCTGAAAAATGACTGACTGCTGTTGAACACCCTCTCTCGCCAGAGGCTGGCGAAAATAAGAGTAGATACGAACCGAGCAGAGAATAAATTGCAGAGGCATATGCTGCAGAGACAGTGGGAGGATTCAGCTCTTACTGATGCAGTTAAAGGAAATGTGAAGCTAAACCCGATCGGGAACATCCGTGACACTATTCTAGACTCATTGATCAAACATAAAGATCATTCAGGCAGTGACCGTGCAATGAGGAATAATGTAGTTCCAGGCACTCTTACAATCGTATTCTATGATATAATCTTCCTCTGCTGCCACCGACAGTAACAGTATCCAATAAAAAGGAGATAGAAATGTAGCGATGTTAGGTACAACGGCCAGGGCTCTACGCATTAAAATGAAAATAAGCAATCCGACAGAGAATTTAACTCCTTTCACAGATGCTGTGAGTGGCTCTTAAAAGAGCCTTTGGGTTGTCAGATTCAAGAATGGTCTCTTCATTTTTTAGCAGATCCAGCAGCAGTGGTTTTCTTGGGCAGCAGCACGGCCTGGATATTAGGCAGCACCCCGCCCTGAGCGATGGTCACCCCTCCCAGCAGCTTGTTGAGCTCCTCGTCGTTGCGCACGGCCAGCTGCAGGTGCCTGGGGATGATGCGGGTCTTCTTGTTGTCCCGGGCCGCGTTGCCGGCCAGCTCCAGGATTTCAGCCGTCAGATACTCCAGCACCGCAGCCAGATAGACCGGCGCTCCGGCACCCACACGCTCAGCATAGTTACCCTTTCTCAGGAGCCTGTGAACACGGCCCACCGGGAACTGCAGGCCAGCCCGGGACGACCGAGACTTCGCCTTGGCTTAGTGTTAGTGGATAGCGAAGAGGGTTAGCTCAGATTACAACAGGATCTGGACCAGATGGGCCAATGGGCTGAGAAGTGGCAGATGGAGTTTAATTCAGATAAATGCGAGTTGCTGCATTTTGGGAAAGCAAATCTTAGCAGGACTTATGCACTGAATGGTAAGGTCCGAGGGAATGTTGCTGAACAAAGAGACCTGGGAGTGCAGGTTCATAGCTCCTTGGAACTGGAGTCGCAGGTAGATAGGATAGTGAAGATGATGTTTGGTATGCTTTCCTTTATTGGTCAGAGTATTGAGTATAGGAGTTGGGAGGTCATGTTGCAGCTGTACAGGACAGTGGGTCGGCCATTGTTGGAATATTGCATGCAATTCTGGTCTCCTTCTTATCGGAAAGATTTTGTGAAACTTGAAAGGGTTCAGAAAAGATTTACAAGAATGTTGTCAGGGTTGGAGGATTTGAGCTAAAGGGAGAGGCTGAACAGGCTGGGGCTGTTTTCCCTGGAGTGTCAGAGGCTGAGGGGTGACCTTATAGAGGTTTACAAAATTCTGAGAGGCATGGATAAGATAAATAGACAAAGTCTTTTCCCTGGGGTTGGGGAGTCCAGAACTAGAGGGGAAAGATATAAATGAGACCTCAGGGGCAACTTTCTCACGCAGAGGGTGGTATGTGTTTGGAATGAGCTGCCAGAGGAAGTGGTGGAGGCTAGTACAATTGCACATTTAAGAGATGTTTGGATGGGTATATGAATACGAAGGGTTTGGAGGGATATGGTCCGGGTGCTGGCAGGTGGGACTAGATTGGGTTGGGATATCTGGTTGGCATGGACAGGTTGGACCAAAGAATCTGTTTCCATGCTGTACATCTCTCTGTAGGGATTTATAGCATTTCTCCGTGTTACGCGACTACCTGTTAACCAGCAACTGTTAGCATGCTATATACGTGTCACTTTAACTTTGTATCTGTCATGTCCTTATTTACACATTTTGCATTAACTCAACATCTGTCCATTCAGACTCTGGTCCTCTGTGTAATAGTCAATTAGTGTTACTTCAAGAGAGATTTTATTCTGTATCCATCAAGCACTGAATGTAGAACATAGAACAATACAGCACAGAACAGGCCCTTCAGCCCACGATGTTGTGCCGAACATTTGTCCTAGCTTAAGCACCTATCCATGTACACATCCAATTGCCGCTTAAAGGTCACTAATGATTCTGACTCTGCCACTCCCACAGGCAGCGCATTCCATGCCCCCACCACTCTCTAGGTAAAGAACCTACCCCTGACATCCCCC
>NC_057759.1:2061365-2070201 GCF_004010195.1 Chiloscyllium plagiosum
AAACGAGGTGACCAGAACTGCACACAGTACTCCAAATGTGACCTTACCAAGGTCCTGTACAGCTGCAACATCACCTCAAGACTCTTGAATTCAATCCCTCTGCTAATGAACGCAAATACACCATAGGCCTTCTTACAAGCTCTATCTACCTGAGTGGCAACTTTCAAAGAGAAAGCAGTAATACGTTACACTATTTGCCAGCCACTTAGAAATATTCCTGCAATCTGTGCCCTTAGGAGAGGGGAGGACGACAGATGCTGAGGATGAGAGGGTTTATGCCTGAAACACCGAGATGAAGGGCTTATGCCCGATACATTGACTCTCCTGCTTCCCGGATGCTGGCTGACCTGCTGTGCTTTTCCAGCACCACACTCTGTACACCAATCAAAAACTACACTTCCATATTCACAGATCAGAAACTGGCAGGTACAGATGGATAGGTGAAAGTGAGGACCGCAGATGCTGGAGATTAGAGTCAGGAGTGTGGTGCTGAAAAAGCACAGTAGGTCAGGATGCATCCAAGGAGCAGAAGAATTGAGGTTTTGGCTAAAAGCCCTTCATCAGTACAGATGGATAACTAAATCATACATTCACATAGCAGAAACTGACAGGGAAAGATTGACAACCACACTCATGCATTCATGCTGCAGAAAGCAAAAAGTACATTTCAATACAGACCCCCACACGTTTACTTGGCAGAAGATGGCAGGTAGATATTGATAACAATGTTCAAATTTTAACAATGCAGAAACTGACATGGACAGATTGATAATTAAACAATCACATTCACAGAGCAAAAACTGTCATATTCACATAGCAGAAACCAACAGGTATGGGGTGATAACTTCACTCAAGTATGCATGTACAAGAATCTTATTGGGAGAAAGTAATACCTCTACTCGTATATTCAGTGAGTGGAAATCCACAGGTACAGGCAGATAACTTTACTTAAGTATGCACATTGCAGAACTGACAGGGAGAGTGTGACAACTGTACTCTCATATTCACGTGGCAGAATCTGCAAGTTGCAGATTGATATATAGGCTCTCATTGTAAGTATAAAATGGTTGGGCATATTCTCACTGGAGATCCCACCCCTGCTATTGGGGCAGCTCAGTGGTTAGCACTGCTGCCTCACAGCAATAGGGTCCCAGGTTCGATTCCACCCTTGGGTGACTGTCTGTGTACAGAAGCTCATATTCATAGGGTATGGGAGTGGAGGTGAGTCCTACCTGTGTCTGTCCAAAGTGGTATCCAGTACTTTCAAAGTTGTAGGTACTACAGGAAACACATTCTTATGTCAATGGATGACACCTACAGAGTAAAAGAAGTTACACTTAAAAAGGTTTGAGTTACAGTCTAGTGACATGTACTACTGACATGTAAAGACTGTGAAATAGGGTTTACAAAAATGCTTTACATCCCAGAAACAGATTTGTCCATCAGTCTCTGCAATTTGAATATGACTGTCTAGCTATCTATCTCTCCCTGTCAGTTTCTGTGACGTGAAGATGACAGTCCATTTATCTATCTGCCCCGGTCAAATTCTGCTGTGTGAATATGAGTGTAATTATTAGTCTCTACCTGTCAGCTTTTGCTATGCCAATGCAATGTTCGTTATCAATCTGCCTCATTAGGTTCTATTGATATAGTTATCAACATATACCTGCCAGATTTTTCTCTGGAAATATGAGAGTGTATTATCAAAATGTACCTGTCTGTTTCTGGAATGTGAATGTGTTTGTGCAATCATCAGTCTATCCCTGACAGCTTCAACTATATGTATGGATGAGAGCATCTGTACCTGAAAGTATCTGTACCTGTCAGTTTGTGCTCTGTGAATAAGTGAGTGTACTTATATATTTGTCTCTGTTAAACTTGCAGAAACTGCAGGAGCTCCTTTTACTTAAAATCTCTGTTGCTCAACGTGAATAAGATTTCATCAATTACCATCCATATCAGGATGGCATGTTGGCACAGTGGTGCCAGGGAAACAGATTCAATTCCAACCATGCTTCATTATCGGTGTACAGTTTGCACATTCTGCCCGTGTCTCCATGGGTTTCCTCTGGGTGCTCTTGTTTTTCTGCATGGTCCAAACATGTCAGGATGGCCTGGTGGCACAGTGATGCCAGGGATGCAGTTTCAATTTCAGCCTTGGTTCATTACCAGTGTGCAGTTTGCATGTTCTGCCCGTGTCTGCATGGGTTTCCACTGGGTGCTCTTGTTTTTTTGCATGGTCCAAACATGTGCAGGTTTGCTGGATTAGCCATGGTAAATTGTCCTGTAGTCTTCAAGGATGCGCAGTGTCAGTAGGTTAACTGTAGTAAACATGGAGTTATGGGGATAGGGTGGGGTCTACATCTGGGTGAGATCTGCTTTGGAGAGTTGTTGCAGGGGACTGGGCCAAATGACCTCTATCTGCACTGGAGAAATTCTATGTACTGTAAATGAAAGTGAGACTTTTTATACCATTGTCAGTCTCTGACAGTATACAGCAGTTTGGACAATTTCCACAACTTTTATTCTATGGTACGGTTTATGATTGTGCATTTTGAATTAATTGTTCACATGTTTATAACAAGACCACTTTATGAGAGCTTTTGCATTCTGTGTCCAATAATCTCTGGGGATCTGTCTTAACGTGTACCTTTTCATGTCAATATTTCATTTCCCTTTGGACCACTTGAAAACAAAGTATTTATTCAGTCATTTAATAAGAGATGCGTTCGGTTTTCACTTTGTGAAAATGAATTAAATTGCGATATTTGTTTCAATCTGACACTTAGCCTGCTATCTAATTCCTCCAGTTTGGAAAAACTGGATTGATACATGAAAGACTCAGGAGGCAGGCAGGATTCAGGCAAGTGGTAGGTGTTTATTCAAGAAGAAACTGGTTAATGCAGGGAAAGGATCTTCCCCTAAGACTGTCCTCGGAGGAGAGCGCCATGGCACACTCTGATTTTACAATAAAAAAGCAGTATCTTTTGTACACTTTTTGTGATCACATACAATGTAATTAATATATTCCTTCCTCTTACTTTGCATACCCTATCCTATGAGACACCTAATCAATGATGGGCATCCATTGGACAACTCCAGGTTCACATGATCTCAAGGTGATTAGCAGATACTGTCATCGCTCAGCCTTGGGATCTTCCTATGTCTCCTATTTGTTTACATTCCAGAGTTACTTGCGATACTCCTTCAGGTTTCTGTCAGTCTAGCTTATCATGAGGGACATCCTGAATGCTGTTATTCATTGCATTTAATCTTAATCAAATTCTATTGCTCTTCTTACATGCCCCAAAGCCCTTTTTATATATGAAGAAAAAAACAGAAAAAGAGTTAATTTTGCATTAATTGCTATAAAATTTGTAATTTTAATTTCTCTTATAAGGTTAGTTAAAATGTGTAAAGTCACACAGTTACAAAACTGAGTAGTATAAGATAACTCTAGCTGTTGCCCCCTCAGTTGTTTTAGGGGATTAATGGGCTGAATCTAACATCTGGTGCCTGTTCATTTCCTGGCACATTTCCCTTTCATTTAATGTGGCTGGAATTACTCGTTTATTAGATCTTAGGTCTGCTAGTCAGAACTGTTTCAATTGGGAACAGGCTGGATCCTTTTTACTGTCCTCTGAGTGGGTTGTTCAATGGTATCATTATGCCTCAGTGTGTGTGAACAGGCTGATGTGCTTAGTTTCTGCCATTGTGTTTCACGTCCTGCTGTTTAATTCTACTTTCCACTTATCGGTCAGTTTGTGTTAACAGATATGGGCCACTCTATTCTGGCAGGTACAGGCCACCCCCATAGTCTTTGACAAAGTCCCATATAAAAGACTGGTCTAAGATTGGCTCTTGGAGTCTTATGCAAACTGAATCTGAAATTAGTTTGCAGACAGGATGCAAAGTGTGATTGTGATGGGTTGTGTTTGTGATTGGAAGACTGTGACCAGCGGTGTCCCACAGGGATCAGTGCTGGGACCCTTGCTGTTATGTACATTAACGACTTGGATGTGAATGTAGAAGGTACGATTACTATGTTTCTGGATGAGATTTTAGTGTGGAAGTGCAAAATAATGTGTTGGTGCAGGCTTGGAGGACAAAGGGCATGTGACTGTGCTGTACTGTTCTTTCTTCTTCGACATGAAAATTGGCAGCACTGTTGACAGTGACAGGGTGGTCTCAGACTAGTGAGTACCACCGGCAGAACACTGGCTCTGATATTCGTGATAAGTGTGAGATAATGCATTTTCGGAGGTCTAACAAGGGAAAGAATTACACAATGAAGGGTAAGTCCCTAGGTTGTACTGAGGAACAGAGGGACCTTGGTATACAAGTCTATAGATCCCAGAAGGAAACAGCACAGGTGGACAGGCTGCTGAAGGAGGCACACAGAATGCTGGCTTTTATTACCTGAGCTGTACAATTGAAAAGGAGAAAGTGAGGTCTGCAGATGCTGGAGATCAAAGTTGAAACTTTATTGCTGGAACAGCACAGCAGGTCAGGCAGCATCCAGGGAACAGGAGATTCGACGTTTCGGGCACAGGCCCTTCTTCAGAAGAAGGGCCTGTGCCCGAAACGTCGAATCTCCTGTTCCCTGGATGCTGCCTGACCTGCTGTGCTGTTCCAGCAATAAAGTTTCAACTGTACAATTGAAAAGCAAGGCGCTCTTAGGACAACTTTATAGAACATTGATTAGGCCACAGATGGAATACTGTGTGCAGGTCTGGCTGCCACCTTATCAGAAGGATGTGATTGTACTGAAGAGGGTGCAGTGGGCTGGAATGTCTACATTCTGAGGCAAGACTGGATAGGCTGAGTTTTGTTTCCTTGGAGCAGAGGAGGCTGAGGGAGGATCTGACTGAAGAATACCAAATTATCAGAAATGTAGGCAGAGTAGATTGAGAGAATCTTTCTCCCCGTGACCAATGTGTCTAAGTCCAGAGGGCACCAGTTGAAGTTGAGGAGAAAACAGCTGAGAGGAAATGTGAGAAAAATATTTTGACCCAGAGGGTGGGTAAAGTTTGGAACATTCTGCCTGAGAGGGTGGTTGGGTACTCACACATCATTTAAGCAGCATTTGGACATGCCTTTAAAAAGCCAGGGTATAGTCAGCTAGGGGCCAAGGGCAGGTAAATGGGACGAATGTAGTTTGGTGTTTGTTGGAAATGGTGGTCCAAAGGGTCTGTTTCTATGCTGTATGACTATATCTCTATAACATCCTTGTAAATCTTTACTGTACCACCTTAAGTTTAACAACATCCTTCTTGTAGCAGGTTGATGAGTGGATTCACCAATGTCCTGCACAGCCACCAGATGACCTCCGAACTCCTACACTCAGTATTCTGAAAATGAAGACAAGCACTCCAAATGTCTTTTTCACTACCCTATCTATCAGCAACTACTTTCTTGGAAGTGCCAGTGTTGGAATCGGGTGGACAAAGTGAAAAATGACAACACCAGGTTTTCATCCAACAGGTTTATTTGGAAACACTAGCTTTTGAAGCACTGTACCTTCATCAGGTGGTTGAAGGACGAACAATGCTTTGAAAGTTAGTGCTTCCAAATAAACCTGTTGGAGTACATTCAAGGAAATCTTCACCGGCACACTGAGGTTTCTTAGTTCAGCAACACTCCCCAATGCCATACCATTAAGTGTGGAATTCGTGCCTTGGTTTGCCTTCTCAAAATGTATGTAAACTAAACTACAACTGCCACTCCTCAGCACACTGACCCACCTGACAAGAGGTATAGTTAGTAAGTATGCACATGACACCAAAATTGGAGGCGTAATGGACAGCAAAGAAGATTACCTCGGATTACAACAGGATCTTGCTCAGATGGGCCAATGGGCTGAGAAGTGGCAGATAGAGTTTAATTTAGATAAATGTGATGTGCTGCATTTTGGGAAAGCAAATCTTAGCAAGACTTATAAACATAATGATAAGGTCCGAGGGAGTGTTGCTGAACAAAGAGACCTTGGAGTGTAGGTTCATAGCTCCTTGAAAGTGGAGTTGCAGGTCAATATGATAGTGAAGGTGGCGTTTGGTATGCTTTCCTTTATTGATCAGTGAATTGATTACAGGAGTTGGAAGATCATGTTGCGGCTTTACAGGATATTGGTTAGGCCACTGTTGGAATATTGCATGCAAATCTGGTCTCATACCTATTGGAATGATGTTGTAAAAGTTGAAGGGGTTCAGAAGAGATTTACAAGGATGTTGCCAGGGTTGGAGTATTTGAGGTATTGGGAGAGGTTGAATACGCTTAAGGCTGTTTTCGGAGGGGAAGGAACTGATCACACTTGGCTTTGCCCTGAGGGAATGTGTCTTGGTCCTTCAAGTATTTGTCTGGAGGAAGACAGAGACATCTCCTGTAAATCAACATTAAGTTTGACAGTATCAAACCTTTGAACGTAACATTCATTTAATAATCATGTTTTTTTTCAAACCGGCAACAGAACTACAGGTCTGATTCTATTCTTGGCCCGAGCTATTCTTTGTCTGGTGATTATAATAAAAACATTGATGCCAATTCACTGAGAACCAGATACTAACCAACACCTCCACAATAGGGCAAACCAATGCAAGTTTTTATCTGGATCTGAGAGTTTCCTTATCAATCCATACCTGTCAGTTCCTGCGAGGTGAATGTGGGAGTACAGCTGCCAACCTGTACCTGTCAATAAAAGCTGTGCAAATGTGAGAGTGAATGTAGTTGTCAATCTATCCATGTCACACTCTGGTAAACATATTTACATTTTGCAGAGACTGACAGGGACAGATTAATAAATACACTCACACATTCACATAGCATAAACTGACAGGTATAGATTGATAACTAAATTCATATATCCACACAGAATAAAATTGCAGGGACTGGTTGTTAAATACAGTTATATAAATAAGATCAGTTCCTATGTGTTTCACTGATGGGGATGTGAGAGTTTAGTCATCAATATGTACCTGTCAGTTTTTGCCCTGTGAATGTGAGTTTACATACCAATCTGTCCTGAACAGTTTCTGTGTATCTGATGTGTAGTTATCAACCTGAACCTGTCAGTTTCAGCTATGAGAACGCAAGTGTCATTATCAGTATCTACCCGTCAGTTTCTGCTGTATGAATATTAAATGCAGTCATCAAATTGTACCCATCAGTTTCTTCCGTGTGAATGTAGATATTGATCTCTATTTGTCTGCTTTCGCTATACCAATGTGTGAATGCAGTTATCAAACAGTACCTGTCAGGTTTTGCTATTTGAGAGGAGGAGCGTATAACTGGGGTCAGATGGAACTTTTATGTTGTTGGTTGCTTTCCCAAGACAGGGGAAGTGGAATTGGAGCCTTTGGATGGAAGGCTCCTTTCAGTGATGGACTGGGCTGTGTCACAACTCTCTGTAGTATCTTGTGGTCTTGGGCAGAACAGAAACCATACTACGCTGTGACACATCCAAATGGGATGCTTTCTGTGATGCATCTAGAAAAGTTTGCAAGAGTCTTTATGGACATGCTGAATTCCCTTAGCCATCTGAGGAAATCTGCTTGGTGAACATCATAGAAATGTCATGGAAACAGAATCTTCCAGCACCCGGCCCATATCCCTCCAAATACTTCCTATTCATATACCCATCTCAATGCCTTTTAAATGCTGCAATTGTACCAGCCTCCACCACTTCCTCCTGACAGGCCATTCCATACAAGTACCACCCTCTGCATGAAAACTTGCCCTTTAGATCTCTTTTATATCTTTCCCCTCTCACCCTAAACCTATGCCCTCTAGTTCTGGACTCCCCCAACCCAGGGAAAAGACTTTGTCTATTTATCCTATCCATGCCCCTCATGATTTTATAATCCTCTATAATATCACCCCTCAGCCTCTGATGCTCCAGGGAAAACAGCCCTAGCCTATTCAACCTCTCCCCATAGCTCAAATCCTCCAAACCTGGCAACATCCGTGTAAATCTTTTCTGAACCCTTTCAAGATTCACAATATCATTCCTATGGGAAGGAAACCAGAATTGCATGCAATATTCCAACAGTGGCCTAACCAATGTCCTGTACAGCTGCAAGGTGACCTCCCAACAACTGTACTCAATACTGAATGTGTTTGGGTAATTGTCAATCCAAGTCTGCCAGGTTCTGCTATGTGAATATGAGAATTTACTTTTTAACAGTCCCTGTCAGTTTTTGCTTCATGAATGTTTTGTTTAGTTAAGAACCCTTCCCGGTCAGGCTCTGTAATGTAAATGTGAGTGCATTTATCAATGTTTGCATGACAGATTTTCTATTGTGAACATGTGAATGTGGTTATTAATTTTCCCTGGTAGTTTCTACTGTGAATATGAAAATGTAGTTATTAATCTCGAAATGAAAACCTAAAGAATTGCAAATGCTGGAAATCAGAAACAAAATCAAATTGCTGGAAAAGCTCAGCAGGTCTGACAGAGTCTGTGAACAGAAATCAGAGTTAAAATTTCCAATCCAGTAACCCTTCCTGTGACGAGATGGTAGCCAGGAAAATATTAGATTTTCTGCAGAAGATAGGGTGTATTGAAGGGTAAGGGAGTAAATGGTGGATGGATATAGAATCCAAAGAGAGGTAAGAACAGTTGAACAGATAAACTAGTGGATCACAGTCAGACGAGGATGGTAATAGCTATTAATAGAGACTGTTAGTGAGTTTTGGTGTACAATAGAAGACCCTATGATAACACTATGTGGTGAGAGAGGTTTTGGGTAATGATACGGGAGAGCTCTAGCTCTAAAGTTGTAGAATTCAATATGGAGTCCAGAAGGCTGTTGAGTTTCCAAGCAGAAAATGAGGTGCTGTT
>NC_057759.1:2070701-2092586 GCF_004010195.1 Chiloscyllium plagiosum
CAACCCAAAGGCTCTTTTAAGAGCCACCCACACCTTCCCCGAGACGGCTGAATCATTGTGTTTTTACAATTAATACGAGATTTGTGTTTTATAAACGTTCTGTCAAGTATTGATTGATCGCTGACCCGGTCCGCGCCTTATTCTCGGATACGTTCATGTATATCTTGTAGTCCGTGCCTGGGGAGAGAGATCATGTTAAACCTCGCTGTGTCATTTTTCAGCTGATTGTATGTATCCTTGTTAATCTGTTATGCGATCAGTTCTGGAGCTACAAACCCCGGTGGGGCATGAACCCTGAGTTTCATCCCCATCAAACCAAGTGTCCCCAGCGCCCACCGGCAAGCAAAAAAAAAGTTTCCCTCTGAGTCCGATTTTACTTTATTTATTTTTAATTTCCAAATCTCCGCACGGGTATTGTCCGGATGCAGAGCTCGGAAAATGCACCGAAATAAAACTAGAACAGCTGCAGAAGTGGCAGAGGGAATGTGGAGTTTTTAGCGATCTATGATCCTGTCCAGCAAGGAGGGTAACTTGACAATATTCTCGAACGATCGTGTTCACTATTAATGCGCTTACTCGGGAGGACGTAATCTCATGTTGTATCAGTATATCGGGGTGCTGTTGAAGTGTGAAGTAAATGATTAGTTGCAGAGTGCAGGGTTTGGCGCCTCTTTTTGGGTCCGCTTATGTTTAACGTTTGGAAAATCCCAATTCAAGATTAGAAATGGGCAGGTTCTAGTAGGCTAGGGAATGAGGTCGAGAGTTAATGTAAAGGGCCCACTTTTCATGTAGAAGTAAATTATCTTGAGTATTCGTGCATTCTTCTGTGTTTAAACTGCCTACTTTTCGGTACATATTGGCGGGCTTTTCAAATTGTAAAAAAAGCGGTTGATGATTTGGCGCCGGTACTTTCCGCCTTCCTCCCCGTGCCCTCTCCGGATTGGGGAATGAGGCAGATATCTGATTGGGAATTGAAACAACATTAGGCGGGGCTGGACAATGGGACCAATCCGAAATCGCCGCCCCCACCATTCCTCCCAAAGGTATAAGAGGCCGCAATGTGGGCGGAGTGCAGCATTCTCTGTGAAAGTGCTTGTGAGATTGTGACCATGTCCGGAAGAGGAAAGGGCGGTGGGAAAGCTCGCGCCAAGGCGAAGTCTCGGTCGTCCCGAGCTGGCCTGCAGATCCCAGTGGGCCGTGTTCACAGTCTCCTGTGAAAGGGTAACTATGCTTCCAGGCCGTGCTGCTGCCCAAGAAAACCGCCGCTGCTGGATCTGCTAAAAAATGAAGAGACCATCCTTGAATCTGACAGCCCAGAGGCTCTTTTAAGAGCCACTCACAGCATCTGTGAAAGGAGCTGAACACCCCGGTCTGTCGGATTGAATTACCTTCCTTTAATTGGTATCGGTGTCAGTCCCTGCCTTATTCGATACTGTACTGTCATTGTGTAGGATCGAATATGAAACCTTTCCTCATGACCGTTTACCGTTTGAGCCGTATTGATACAACGCTATCTTAACAGTGCTCGGAGTACATAATTTTTATTGCTTGTAGATGTCTGTGGTCTCGTCTCTTTAATTATCGTCCTATAAATCAGATCACATCACATTACAATGTGGAAACAGGCCCTTCAGCCCAACAAGTCCACACCGAACCGCAACCCACATTTTACCTCCATTTACCCCTTCACCTGGCACTACGGGCAATTTAGCAGGGCCAATCCACCTGACCTGCACATCTTTGGACTGTGGGAGGAACCCGGAGCACCCGGAGGAAACCCACGCACACACGGGGAGAACGTGCAAACTGCACACAGACAGTCGCTTGAGGCGGGAATTGAACTCTGGCGCTGTGAGGCAGCAGTGCTAACCACTGTGCCACCGTGCCGCCCACTAATGAATCACTCTGTCCCTGTACTACCCGCTCACAGGCAGTTTCACGTTATCTTGAACTGCATTTAGGAAGAGCTGAATGACCCCAGTGCCGCGAATAAGTTTATAATGAGTGGTCGCTGACCCTGGTGTTTTATTCTCGGCTGAGTTCCTGTGTCGGGTCCTTTCCCTGGCCGGAGAGAGGGAGCAGAATTAAGGCAACAGTCATTTTTCAGCTGCTTCGAGTTGGTCAAGTTGCTATTTTATACTCGGCCAGTTCGGGAGCTACCCGCCCCTGTGGGGTATGACCCTGATTTTGATCTCTGGCAAACAGAAGTGAGTCCACATTCGAGTGGTGCTGGAAAAGCACAGCAGGTCAGGCAGCACCTGAGGAGCAGGAAAATCGACGTTTTGGGCAAAAGCCTTTTGCCCGAAACATCGATTTTCCTGCTTCTCGCATGCTGCATGAACTGCTGTACTTTTGAAGCACCACTCTGATCTCCAGCATTTGCAATACCCACCTCTGCCAAACAGAAGTGCCCTATCTTTGAATTCCACAGATAGATTCATTTTACAGTTAAATTTCCCATACACCGAGACTGTTGTTTAATTGCACAGTGCTCTGAATGAGACTTTCTGCTGTCGTTTCCAAGCTTTCAAAATGAACTGAGATCAAACCAGGACAGTTGCCTCACTCTTGCAAGGGTCAGTCAAATAGCACAGAAACCAATCCTTCTGTCCAACCAGTCCACACCCAATATAATCTCAAACTAGACAAGTCCCACTTGCCTGTCCTGCCTGTCCTTGGCACATAACCATCCAAAATCTTAACAATGATCTACATTGTGACTGTATCCATATGCATCACCCCCTTTTGAAATTAATTCCATACAATCCATACTGTTTTTAAAAACTTACTTTTAAAATCTTTTTCCTTTTACCTTAAAAATATGTCTCATAGTTTTGCGATCTCTTACCATAAAAAAAAACCTACCGTTCCCTTTACCTTTAGCCCTCATGATTGTCAAAACTCTACCACCCATCAAGATCTTAGGCTCCAAAAAACAGAAGTCCCAGCCTATTCTTACAACGGAATCCCTCCATTCCCATCAATATCCTAGTAAAGTTTTTCTGAACCCTTTCCAGCTCAATAGTATACTTTTGATACCAGGGTGACCAGAACTTGATACGGTAATCCAGAAGAGGACTCATCAACATCCTATACAACTCCTGTACTCAAAGGTCTGAGCAATGAAGGCAAGCACGCTAGATGTTTTCTTCACCACATTGACTACATGTGAAGCAAACTTCAAAAATATGCAGCTGGCCAACTAGGTCTCTCTGTTCAACAGCACTACCCAAGGCCCTACTCGTAATTGTATAAGTCCTACCTTTGTTTGTTTTGTAAATATACAATGCCTCAATAACTCCATCTGCCATTCCTCATGCCATTGACTGATTTAATCAAGATTTGTTTCTAATCTGAGATAGCCTTCGCTGTTCACTATACCATCAATTTTGATGACATCTGCAAAATTACTAACCATGCCTTCTGTATTTTCATCGAAATCATTTACATAAAAAACAAGCAAAAGTGGACCCAGCACCGATTGGGGTGGAACATCATTGGTAACTTGCATCCAGTCTAATAAGCAACTATCCACCTCCTGCTGTTATGCCAATTTTATATTCAGTTGGCACACTCAATCTGAATCCCATGTAATCTAACCTTGCTATTTAGTCTACCACGCAGAATCTTGTAAAAGGCTTTACAAAACTTCAAGTCAATAATGTTTACCACAGTGCCCTCAATCTTCTTGGATACTCCCACAACAATCTCAATCAACTTTGGGAAATATAATTTCCTTCTACAAAACAATCCTGACAATTCCTAATCATTCCTTGCCCTCTCCCACCACCCTTCCCCAAACCGTACATTTGAATCCTATCTTTCAGAATCACCTCCAACAATGTACCCACCACACAAGTCAGACTCACAGGTCTATACTTCCCAGGCTTCTCCTTACATCCCTTCTTGATATAATGGCGAAATATGACCTGATATCCAATGTCTGCAAGGGGCACCAGAATATCCTCCTTAACTTCCCACAATGTTCTGAGACACTAGATCAGATCTCTGAGATTATCCAACTTTGTTTTCAAAGACCTCCAGCATTTCCTTTTCTGTAATGTGAACTGTTTTTAGATGTACCCTCATTTGCCCTGGACAAACTAGATTATTCACAGCTATTAATGACAATGTACTAAGGGTAGACATTTGTCAGCCATTTTGGGTGAGCAGACATGGGCCATTTTTTGTTACCAGCAGATCCAGTTCACCCCTGCAATTCTGTTTGAATTTCAGAAGATGGGAGAGGCAGAAAATGAATTTTTACATCAGTATTTTTACTGGGAAGCAGGCAAACTCAGGAAAATGGGTATTGCTGTTTTGAAAACCGTTCACATTACAGAACAGGTCTTTGAAAACAGGCCTAAACTTAACTAACCAGAACAGAAAGCATTCTTACAAATCTTATAGCAACTAGTTAAAATTAAATGTATTTGGTATTTTAAACACACATTTTAATTAGGACAATGGGAAATATAAGACGAATAGCAGAATTTCATAAAGAAAGCACATGAGATACAATGAATAACAGAATTCAAACTGACTCACAGATCAAGCCAGCCTGAGAGGTGTGAAGGAGTCTAGCAATTAACTTTGGAATGTGAATGAAGAGTGATTATCGTGTCTGTTCAATGCCATGAGGTCATGGGAAGCTGAGGCCTGGTAAGGGACTGCCCGTCATTGATTCGGTATCTTATAGGATTGAGTTTACGAAGTATGAAGAAGGATCAGAGTGATCAAGTTGTATGTGATTGTTATCAGCAAATTTATAAAAATACTGCTTTATGTTATAAATTTAGAGTGTGTCATGATCTCCCTTTCAGGGCAGGTCTCTGGAGAGAATCCTTTTCCCCTGCTTCAAACTGGGTTTTGCACGAATAAATCTCCATTTGCCTGAGTTCTGCCTGCCTGCTGAGTTTGCATTCCCTTTCGGGGGGAAAAGGCTCCGACAACAACTACCTCTTTGATCTTTAAGGTGCCCTACTCTCTTTCTCTCCCTCATTGTTAACTTGCATTGAATGATCTTGTAGAATCTCGTTGAATTATGCTTAACCTTATCTGCCAAGACTATCTGGTATCCCCCTCTTTGATTTCCTAATCTCCCTCTCAAGAATGCCCTTACTATTTGCATAATGTTCAAGAGATGCATTTCACCCCAGTTGTCTATGTCTAATATATGATTTATTTGTACTTGCAAATAAAACATTGACTTTGCTGGTCCTCTGTTGTTCTTTTCCAGTTTCATTTTTATCAACTCTGACTGTCCTTAATATATGATTTATTTGTACTTGCAAATAAAACATTGACTTTGCTGGTCCTCTGATGCTGTGCTTTTCCAGTTTCATTTTTATCAACTCTGACTGTCCTTACTAAAAACCTTACATTTATCCACCGTATAGGCAGCATTTTGGCACAGTGGTTAGCACTGCTGCCTCACAGCGCCAGAGACCTGGGTTCAATTCCTGCCTGAGGCGACTGACTGTGTGGAGATTGCACATTCTCCCCATGTCTGCGTGGGTTTCCTCCGGGTGCTCTGGTTTCCTCCCACAGTGCAAAAATGCACAGGTTTGGTGAATTGGCCATGCTAAATTGCCCGTAGTGTTAGGAGAAAGGGTAAATATAGGGGAATGGGTCTGGGTGGGTTACGCTTTGGAGGGTCGGTGTGGACTTGTTGGGCCAAAGGGCTTGTTTCCACACTGTAAGTAATCTAATTAAGTTGCTTTTGCCCATTGACTTCTCCTCAACACAATCACAATGCATCTTCTTTCACACCTCACCATCCAACCCAGTTTTATTCATTTCTCAAGCTGGAAATATTACATTTAGTTTTCTCTTCTAAATCATTGTGACTATATTGTGAAGAGTAGGATTCTAATCATGATTCTTGCCATGATTCCTAGTCATAGCTTATCAACGAAAAAATTATCTATTTACTCCCTCTACGTGTTTTCTTTCAGCCAACCAGTTTTGTTTTAAAATCCATCTCAACACCATGTTCTTTATTTTGTTTTATGTGTTTTACTTTGTCAAAAGAAACATCTGAATGATGCCATCTGAATATTACCTCTACTCCAGCAGATTTGCCAAGCTGAGAACATAAAACATTATGACACAAGAACAGACATTTCAAATCCATGGTGACTTTGTTTGGTAGGAGAAAGTAAGGACTGCAGATGCTGGAGATCAGAGCTTAAAAATGTGTTGCTGGAAAAGCGCAGCAGGTCAGGCAGCATCAAAGGAGTAGGAGAATCGACGTTTCGGGCATAAGCTGAAGAAGGGCTTATGCCCAAAATGTCGATTCTCCTTCTCCTTTGAAGCTGCCTGACTTTGTTTGGTCCCAATCTTTTTTTTCACAGACACTCTGCAAGTATGTGTTTATTTTTCCTGCGGGCTGAGTGGCCAATAATTCCCAGATTATCTCTAACTTGCTTTTCAAATAGATTGGTTACATTAGCTAACCCACAATCTGTGGAAAACATTGCAACGCCCCTGGAATCTTGGAACATGGCTATTCACTATTTCTGTGACCACTATGTTAAGTACTCTGGGATGTGGATGACCAGGCCCTGCTGTTTCCCAGCTTCAATCCTATCCATTGTCCCAACACAATTTTCCAAACAATACTGATTTGTTTCAGTTTTTCGCTCTCACTGAACTCTGTGTTCCCCAACATTTCTGGTGCTTCATTTGTGTCGTCCTTTGTGATCAGAGAACAACAGTTATGTATTTGGGTGGATATCCACTTTTGCTCCCTATTATGGACTGCCTCATATTGATCTTTGTGTTCACGAACCCATGTTTTTTTTCCAATTTCCTCTTTACACATTTATCAATACTTTAACAGTTAGTTTCTTTTTCAAAACATCTGCATGCTTATTCCAGTCCTCATTTTCTCTCTCTTAATCAATGCCCTTGATCTCATTGTTTGCTGAACTTTAAATTGTGGCAAAAGTGAGGACTGCAGATGGTGGAGATCAGAGTCAAGATTAGAGGGTTGCTGGAAAAGCACAGCAGGTCAGGCAGCATCCGAGGAGCCGGAAAATCAATGGTTTGGGCATTCCTTCATCAGGCATAAGGTTGGGAGCCTCCAGGATGGAGAGATAAAAGGGAGTTGGGTGTGTGTGTCCTGGGGAGAAAGTAGTTCAGAGTTTAATAGATGGATGGAGGTGGGGATGAAGGTGATAGGTCAGAGAGGAGGGTGGAGCGGATAGGTGTGAAGGAAAATTGGCAGGTCGGACAGGTCATGAGGATGCTGCTGAGCTGACAGGTTGGAACTGGTGTAAGGTGGAGGGAGGGGAAATGAGGAAACTGGTGAAGTTCACAAAGTTGATTTTAAGCATACTGCAAAACCTTTTGTAAGGATGCCTACCTTGAAGAAGTTCTCCCCCTCTCTCTATAAAGATCTCAGTGAGTCTCTCTCTCACTGCAACCCCTATATCATCTCCTCTGCCCTGAACTCTAAATTGTTCCCAGGCTTTATATTTGTCTGTTTATTTTCTAACCAATTTGTATGCCTAGTCTTGGGATCTCACAGAACCTGAAAGTTTTGTTAAGTTTACAAAAGTAATACAAAAATTGTGTAAATTGTAAAACTTTCCAAACTCAGGGCAAGCTCCATCTGAAAAGTTAAATGCAGTTGATGTAGGGAGACATCAGCTTGATAGAGGGCAAGTTTCTCTCTAAGCCACACACCATAATCACTTGGAAATATATCCCCTTTCCTTCACTGTCACTTGATCAAGACCTTGGAATTCCCTGTTCATGGCATTGTAGGCAGGACATGGACAACAGCTATTCCAGAAGGTGGCTCACCACTGCCTGCTCAAAGGGGAATAAATGCTAGGCTCAGCCAGCGACGTCCACGTCCCAGAGTGAATAAACAGAAACACCTGGGGTCTCTCGTTGTGGCATACAATACATCACAAGGTCACTTTATGTCTTTCACTGTGTCTCACACCTGCACACACACATACCATGGGTGCTGGGGAAAAAATAAGCACTACCGCACTTAGGTGGTAGTGTGGGGGTTAATATATTAAAAAAATATAAAAAGAAAAAAAAAACAGGAGACTCCAAAAAGAAAAGAAGAAAAAAAAATACATCACAAGGTTTCTGTCTGCAGCATACCTGACACTAACATCTGTTGTCCACTATACACTAAATCGAGGCCCAGAGACGTTACTGCACACCCCTGCTCCAGGTCTGATTTTTGCACACGCCTCCTGAACCAGAAACAGGGACTAACACTGTGATGCAAGACTCTCTCCAACAGTTACATTCTGCCTGAGTAAGAGTGTTCCACTTATTTCATTTGTGTTTCTATTTTCCAGTTATGTTACTTTCTTAAAGGAATTAATATTTGTGGATGAGGGTCAGCAGGATTACATACCACAGTTAAAATAAGATCAGACGTGATGTTATTGAATGGAGAAGCACAGGGGATGGGCCGAGTGGCCGCCAGCTTCTCCGCTCCCTGATCAGATTGTGAGCCGAAGGGAGGAGTTATTAACATGACCCAGGAATGAGCTCCATTGGAACTTCCTAAAGGGGGAATTCCCAGCTTGAAACCTTCTCTGCCCTTTCCCCCACATCCCCAGTTCCTTTGCTCAAACTAGGAGAAAAGGGAATTGGGGGAAATGACTAAATTATGTTTGTTTCTGGGAAGCAGTGGGTAAAGCAGCGCGTACGCGATGCAGTCCCTCCCCCAACGCTGACAGTTCCCGAGTAGAGGAGCGCATGCGTGAGGCCCTCCCCCAGCGCTGCCATTGAGGAGCATTTACTCAGTGAGTGCAAGAGGTTTGTTTGAAACAGACCGCAATGGAGAGATCAGCGCCCAGGGAAGCGAGGGAACAGCAGGCTCCTTCCAGCAGCACATCGGGATGGGAGCCTGGGACACAGAGGGGGCTCCGAGACCGGGATTGATTCGGGGTGAGTTCAGGGAGAACCGGGGGCTGTTTGTAAGAGGCCGAGCGGAGCAGGAACTGGTCCCGGAACTTGGAGTGAGCGGGCTGGGGGGAAGAGAGAGGCCTTTCTCGGGCTGTGTGTGGGCCTGCTGAGGGAGGCAGAGCGGGAAGAAGCTGCTGTGGGACATTCTTGGGGTTTGTAATCCCCTAAACACTGATGGGAATTCTGTATGGCTTCTGTTTCCTGCTGTTTGTTGCGAATAGACATTGAAGTGTTGGGAAATAAAGGGCAGTGTATCTAAATGTGATAAAAGTGCCCGTTGTTCTTCCTTTAACAGTTAGTGTCTTTTTTAGGAGCTGAATATTGAACCGTGCAATCATTCTATTTTTGGAGCTCTTTCATCTGAGTAAATTGTTTCAGAATTTCGCAAACAGAAAAAGACTGGCAGCAGATCAGTGTTACTTTGTAACCAGACCTTGCTGTTTAAAAACAGAAGTATCATGATCATGACCTGAATGTTGCGTTGATCAGTTGATGTCTTTCTACTCGGAACTCATGATATCTCTCTTTTCTTCCTCCAGGCAAATGTCTGATGGACCAAGACAATGTAATATTCCCTCAGTGCAAAGCCAAGTGTGACCATCTGCTTCTACCAACCAGCAGGTATGTTACTGTTGTCAGATTGGAGAACATCCTTTCCACAGTCAGAGTGGATTGAGTCAGATACACATTGAGCTCAATTTCCAGAAGTATGCATTCAAACCAAAAATCTAACTCAACTAATGAAATATTTTTAAAATTTCTCCTTATACTCAATGCACAACAGCACAACTCCAATAAATTCCATTATACAGAGCCAGTTATCATTTGCAACATCAGAAGAGGGATAGACTGTATCCTGATATGAAATATACATTCAGGAATTACATGTAGTAAAGGCAATTTTAAAGTTACAATCAAGGTGAACAAATAAGTCATGCTGTTACATTGTTACAACAAGGATATATGAAGAAGATATTGAGTGCAGATGCAGAAGGAAACTTTGATATTTTCAGTAACTGAGAAAGTCAAAATTACATTTTTGATAAATCATTGTCCTGGAAAAGACACAACAATTAAACTATGTAAATTCCAAATGAACCTCTGGGCCAAAGCCTGATGTCGAGAGAGTGCTCATTGCATGTGTATACACCCACAACCACTATCTCCATCCCACCCCCATATGTGTGTTAGCGCGCGCACACACCATTCTATCTCCCACAAAGCTACTGACTGATTAACAATAGCTGCAAATTTGTACACCATCCTGAAATACACATTACAACATCTAACAGTGATGAAGATCCATATACACCGCAACTAGCAGAAAACATTTCATCAAACTGATTTCTACTCTCAGATCTCAAGTTAAAGAGATCTACAGCACAGAATATGTCTGTTCAAATTATTAAATCTGCACTAATCAAAACAGTCTATAACAACACAGTTGATTGAAAGGGATTAGAATTATTAACTCAATGAGTATTCCGTTTCCATAGATTTTTCATGGCAGCAGAGAAGTTGTCATCCCCACCTGTGTCATAACGCCATTCTCCATTTCATTATTTTGTAGGATTTTTTTTTTCAGTCCAGAAAGAAAGTTTTTCTTATTAACGTGTGTCTTTCAAAATTTGTTTCAAGAAATCTATGAAGAACCCTGCATTCATCTTGACTATCTCTTCATTAAACTATAAAAAACATCAAGGACCAAGGGTATAGTTTTGTTAAGGAGTCAATGGAATCAGATCATTACTATTTAAAGCAGTGCAGAAAGCAAGAAAAAGCTAAAATTGATAGGTTTGTCAAGCTGCTCCTTTATTTTAACCACCAAGAGTTGGTTGTTCAATAAATTGAGCTTGACTGTTTAAATATTCTTCACCGATAGTGGAAAATAAAAGACCTTTGTTTTCCCCCGCCCTACCAGAGAGCAACACAGGAATACTGCTAATGGCTTGCACTAGATCCTGTCCAGATTGGTAAATAAAATAGAATTGACCAAATCTCTTTTCTGCACAAGGAGCATTGTCTTCAGTCAGTTGCAATGCAGTTGAAGTGTTCACTTAGTTGCAAATTGATTTGGTTAATACTGATCATTAATTCATTGGTAATGTATGTCACAATACAAACATTGATAGCATCCTGAAAACCAGACCTTGATATCCCCACTGTTCCTGGTTAGACTCTGCACTATAGGAATTACAAAAGTCTATTGCTTTTCTCCCCTTGATTCTGAAGAAAAGCACAGATGCTTTTCTGCTGTAATGTGTTGCATGTTTACCTGTCCATGGCTGTTATAGGCTCCAAAACTAAAGAACATAGGTTGTGGACGTTATGCAACTACATGTACGAGGCCAATTATTAGGAGATATACAAACACATCCACTTTCACTGACGGGAGCTGACTCCAGTGGCAATGGATGAAACTTCATTCATGTCAAGTAGCAGAAGTTTAGTAAAATTAATTGTGCTTGCAGTTACTAAAAGTGACATGTTTCAATTTAGATGACACTGAACCACTTTGAAATACAATAACCAAGAATAAGGACCATATTGGTATCAAGTATCAGAGACTGATCGATTGAATTTAGTTCTCAGTCTCAGCCTGGTGCTGATGCAAACACACTTTATCCACGCTCCCATTTTGTTTGAGGGCCTGAGTAATGCAGAAACATTTCCATACATTTTATTGAATGAAACACTGATTTATAAGGCATTATCAGATCATGACATGCAGAACTGGAAACATAAGGAGATATGCAGAAAATGTCAGTGTTATATAGACCAGTACCGCTCCTTCAAAGTGATTCAGATTGGCAGCACAACAGAAAACTCACTTGCGCACTCAGACAGTTAATGGAGAAAGGGAAAAAAAGAATGAAATTTAGGCCCAGGTATTTCCAAATATGGACAGTTATAAATTGACTCACCAAACCATTAATCGCTTCAGTTAGTGTTAGATGTTACATTTTACAGTGTCCAGCAGCAACTGATAAAGACTCCTGCATACACAATGTAAAAAAAATTCTGAAAACAATAGCATTCAGATTCATGGCAAAGTAAACAATGAACCAACATTAATCCCTCGCTTACAAAGTGTTAGTGAATATTGATTGAGTTCATCCAACGCTCAGACCAAACAAATACAACTCATGGTGTAAGGAGAATGAGATTCACACACTCCACCTGATGCTGTTGCATACAAAACCAAACTGGCACTATAGTTATTCAATGGCAGAATACTGCAAAACTAATCTCACATTAGCATTTACCTTGAGATACTGGCAGTGAGTGGATGATGTTCAGACGCCCAACAGTTAGTGGAAATTAGTATGGAGAACAGATGAACAACAGAATGTCCCAGTGCAGACACAATGGGCTGAATGGCTGTATCAATTCTGTGACTGTCATAAATCACAAAATGCAGAAGAGTTTAAGGCCCAGTCACAACACCCTTAAAAACTATCACAGAATGAATCTCAGTCACAGAGAATTCTTTTTCCTAAATTCATTCATGGGATGAGGGCGTCACTGGCTAGGCCAGTATTTATTGCCCATCCCTAACTGCTCAGGGGGTAGTTATGAATCAACCACATTGCTGCGGGTCTGGAGACACAAGGATGGCAGTTTCCTTATAGGACATTAGTGTACTAGATGGGTTTTCCTGACAATCAACCATAGATTCCTGGTGATGATTGGACTCTCGGAATATTATTGGCTGCCAGAGAATTAAGCAACTTTCATACATAAAAGAGTTGAAAGTAGTTGGTACTGATTGTGTACTTGACTCTCTCAGTCACACAGCAGAAACTGACAAGTATAGATCAATTCCAAAACTCTCCTACGGGCAAAACAGAAACTGACAGGTGTAATTGATAGCTGCTCTCACATATTCACTCTGCAGAAACTGAAAGGGAGAGAATGATACATAAATATCCATGCGCACATGCACGCCCGTGCACACACATGTGACTAAGCTAACACATTTACTTAGCAAACACTGGCATCTATAGTCTGCTTAATGTATTTGCACATTTATAAAGTAGATGTTGACAAATATAGATTCATAACTCCATCCTGAGATACACAGAGCAGAAATTAACAAGGACAGATTGAACAATCACACTCACATGGCAGGACATTTCAGAGGAAGACTGATAACTACATTCTCATCATCAAAACTTATTGGAACAGATTAATAGCATTCCCTGTTTCAAATCGCATTAATTGACATGTACAGTTTGATAATGACACTCATGTTTACAGCACAGAAACTGACAGGTAGAAATTAATAACGAAAATTGCTGGAAAATCACAGATTTGGCAGCATTGGTGGAGGGAAATCAGACTTAACATTTGAGGTCTAGTGACCCCTCCTCAGAACTGATTATGTGCATTTTCCTACCATTTGGTGTTCTCATTGCTGGGGAAAATGAGTGTAGATTGGGTGTCCATTGTGCAGAAAACCTACATTCTGTCCAGAATCATGTCCCTGAGCTTCTCGTAGAATGCCACTTCAACACACCACCCTGTACCCCGGCCAACATCTCTGTCTCAGGCTTGCTGCAGTGCTCCAGCAAAGTTCAGCGCAAGCTGGAAGAACAGCACCTGATTTTCTGCTTAGGAACTCAACAGCCTTCTGGACTCAATATTGAATTCTAAAACTTTAGAGCTAGAGCTCTCCCATATCATTACCCAAAACCCCTCTCACCACACAGTGTTATCACAGGGTCTTCTATTGTACACCAAAACTCACTAACAGTCTCTATTAATACCTATTACAATCCTCTTCTGACTGTGATCCACTAGTTTATCTGTCCAACTGTTCTTCCCTCTCTGGATTCTAGATGCATTCACCATTTACTCCCTTACCCTTCAACACACCCTGTCCTCTGCAGAAAATCTAATATTTTCCTGGCTACCATCTCTTCACAGGAAGGTTTACTGGACTGGAAATTTTAACTATGATTTCTGTCCACAGTCTCTGACAGACCTGCTGAGCTTTTCCAGCAATTTGTTTTAGTTTCTGATTTCCAGCATCTGCAGTTCTTTTGGTTTTCATTTAGAGATTAATAACTACATTTTCATATTCACAGAGCATAAACTACCAGGGAAAATTGATAACCACATTCACATGTTCACAAAAGAAAATCTGCCTTGCAAACAATGATAAATGCACTCACATTTACATTACAGAGCCTGACCGGGAAGGGTTCTTAACTAAACAAAACATTCATGAAGCAAAAACTAACAGGGACTGTTAAAAAGTAAATTGTCGTATTCACATAGCAGAACCTGGCAGACTTAGATTGACAATTACCCAAACACATTCAGTATTGAGTACAGTTGTTGAGAGGTCACCTTGCAGCTGTACAGGACATTGGTTAGGCCACTGTTGGAATATTGCATGCAATTCTGGTCTCCTTCCTATAGGAATGATATTGTGAGTCTTGAAAGGGTTCAGAAAAGATGTACATGGATGTTGCCAGGTTTGGAGGATTTGAGCTATGGGGAGAGGTTGAATAGGTTAGGGCTGTATTCCCTGGAGCATCGGAGGCTGAGGGGTGACATTTTAGAAGTTTATAAAATCATGAGGGGCATGGATAGGATAAATAGACAAAATCTTTTCCCTGAGGTGGGGGAGTCCAAAACTAGAGGGCATAGGTTTAGGGTGAGAGGGGAAAGATATAAAAGAGATCTAAGGGGCACATTTTCATGCAGAGGGTTGCACTTGTATGGAATGACTGCCAGGAGGAAGTGGTGGAGGCTGGTACAATTGCAGCATTTAAAAGCCATTGAGACTTGTATATGAATAGGAAGAGTTTGGAGGGATATGGGCCGGGTGCTGGCAGGTGGGACTAGATTGGGTTGGGATATCTAGTTGGCATGGACAAGTTGGACCGAAGGATCTGTTTCTGTGCTGTACATCTCTATGACTATGACTCTATGACATTCACCAAGGAGATTTCCTCACTTGGATAAGGGAATTCAGCATGTCCATAAAGACTTATGCAAATTTTTATAGATGCAACATTTCCACTTCCCCCTGTCTTGGGAAAGCAACCAACAACATGAAAGACCCATCCGACCCCAGTTATACGCTCCTCCCCCCCGGTCTGTCAGGTTGAAAATTCAGAAGTTTGAATACACCATCCAACAGATTCAACAACAGCTTCCCTGCTATTATTAGATTTTTGAACGGACCTCTAAACTTTGATGCTAATCTCTGCACCTTTTCTGCAGCTTTAACACTGGATTCTGGATTCTGTTCTAATTACCTTGATGGACCTTGGATGAGATGAACTACCTGTAAGGTGCACAAAAAAATACTTTTCAATTTATCTCAGGACATGTGATAATAATGATCAAATTACATGAACAACTGCAGTCTTATGTTCATATAGCAGAATCTGAGGGGTACAGAGTGATAACTACAGTCACACATACTGACAGGAAAAGATGAATAAATCCACTCAAAACACTGGAATTACAGGGCCTGACAGGGTAATATTGATAATTAAACTCTCTCATTCACAAAGCAGAAGCTGATAGCAACAGGGGAAACCTCAGCTCACACATTCACATAGCAGGGATAGATTGACAATTACATAAACATATTCACCAAGCAGAAACTGACAGCTACAGATTGATAACTATATTTATGTATTCATGCAACAGAGTCTGAAAGGTACAGATTGAGTTACACTCACTTTGTCAAAGAAGAAATTGACAGGTAGAGAATGATAACTGTACTCCCACATTCACATCGCTGAAACAGACCACTACAGTTTGATTAATACACCCATATTCACAGCAGAATCTGATGGGTACTGATCAATAACTGTATTCACATATTGACAGGAAATAAACTGACAGGGACAGGTTGGTATCGACTCTCTCAAATTGATGTAGTAGAAACAGATTGACAATGACACTCTGGTGTCAATAGCAAAACCTGACAGGTACTGTTTGATAATTGCATTCACACATTGGTATAGCTAAAGCAGACAAATAGAGATCAATGTCTACATTCACACAGAAGAAACTGATGGGTACAATTTGATGATTGCATTTAATATTCATACAGCAGAAACTGACGGGTAGATACTGATAATGACACTCACGTTCTCATAGCTGAAACTGACAGGTTCAGGTTGATAACTACACTCTCAGATACACATTAGAAACTTTTCAGATTGGTATGTAAACTCACACATTCACAGGGCAGAAACTGACAGGTACATATTAATGACTAAACTCTCACATCCCCATCAGTTAAAACACACAGGGAATGATTTTATTTACTTAAAATGTATTTAACAACCAGTCCCTGCAAGTTTATTGTGTTTGGATATATAAGTTTAGTTATCAATCTATATCTGTTAGTTTATGCTATGTGAATGTATGAGTGTAGTTATTAATCTGTCCTTGTCAGTCTCTGCAATGCCAAAATGTAAATATATTTACTAGAGTGTGACAGGGACAGATTGATAACTACATTTACTCACACATTTGCACAGTTTATTTTAACAGGTACAGGTTGACAGCTGTACTCCCACATTCACCTCACTGGAACTGACAGGTATGGCTTGATAAGGAAACTCTCACATCCAGATACGCACTTGGGTAACCCTATTGTGGAGGTATTGGTTAGTATCTGGTTCTCAGTGAATTGGTATAGATATTTTTATTACAATCACCAAAGAGCAGCTCAGGCCAAGAATAGAATCAGACCTGTAGTTCTGTTGGACTTGCCAGTTTGAAAGAAAAACAGCCTAATGATTATTAAATGAATGTTACATTCAAAGGTTTGATATTGTCAAACTTAATGTTGATTTACAGGAGATGTCTCTTCTGTCTTCCTCCAGACAAATACTTGAAGGACGAAAACACATTCCCTCGGGGCGAAGCCAAGTGTGATCAGTTCCTTCTAACAAACAGCAGGTATGTTACCGTTGTCAGACACTAAAGAACATCCTTTCCACAGTCACAGAGCAGTTTGAATTAGATGCACATTGAGCTCAATTTCAAACAAAGAGTCAAATACCACCAAGGAATAACAATTTTTTTCTCTCTCTCCATTCTCCATGCACATCACCCCATTTCCAATACATGTTATTATTCACTGTCATAGAGTCATAGCTTTACACAGCACCGAAACAGACACTTCAGCTGGACTCATCCATGCCAACCAGCTATCCTGAACTAATCCAGTCTCATTTGCCAGCACATGGCCCATATCCCTCTAAACCCTTCCTGTTCTTGTATCCATCCAGGTGCCTTTTAAATGGTGTAATTGTACTAGTCTCCACCAATTTCTCTGGCAGCTCATTCTATACACACACTACGCCACATTGAAAAAATTGCCCTCCAGATCCCCTTTAAATCTTCCCCTCTAACCTTAAGCCTATGCCCTTTCGCTCTGGACTCCCCTACCCAAGGGAATAAATGTTGTTTATTTATCCTCTCCATAGCTCTCATGATTTTATAAACCTCTATTAGGTTACCCCTCCGAAAACAGCCTTAGGCCTATTCAACCTCTCCCGATACCTCAAATACTCCAACCCTGGCAACATCCTTGTAAATCTTTTCTGAACCCCTTCAAGTTTTACAATATCTTTCTGATAGGTAGAAGACCAGAATTGCATGCAATATTCCAACAGTGGCCTAACCAATGTCCTGTACAACCGCAACATGATTTCCCAACTCCTGTAATCAATTCACTGACCAATAAAGGAAAGCATACCAAACCTCCTTTACTATCCGATCAACCTGCCACGCCATTTTCAAGGAGCTATGAACCTGCACTCCAAGGTCTCTTTGTTCAGCAACACTCCTTAGGGCATTATCATTAAGTGTCTAAGTCCTGCTAAGATTTGCTTTCCCAAAATGCAGCACCTCACATTTATCTAAATTAAACTCCATCTGCCACTTCTCAGCCCATCTGATCAAGATCCTGTTGTAATCCGAGGTAATCATCTTCACTGTCCATTACACCTCCAATTTTGGCGTCATCTGCATAATTACTAACTATACCTCTTGTCAGGTGGGTCAGTGGGCTGAGGAGTGGCAGTTGTCGTTTAGCTTACATACATTTTGAAAAGGCAAACTAAGACATGAATTCCACACTTAACGGTAGGGCATTGGGGAGTGTTGGTGAACTAAGAAACCTCAGTGTGCCGGTGAAGATTTCCTTGAATGTACTCCAACAGGTTTATTTGGAAGCACTAGCTTTCAAAGCACTGTTCCTCTTTCAACCACCTGATGAAAATCAGTGCTTCAAAAGCTAGTCTTTCCAAATAAACCTGTTGGACGAAAACCTGGTGTTGTCATTTTTCACTTTGTCCACCCGAGTCCAACACTGGCATCTCCAGGTCCATGAAAGTAGCTGCAGATAGACAGGGCAGTGAAGAAGGCATTTGGCGTGCTTGCCTTCATTGTTCAGAATATTGAGTGTAGGAGTTCGGAGGTCATCTGGTGACTGTGCAGGATATTGGTGATTGTGTACACTTTTAGGAGATTGTGTACAATTCTCATCAACCTGCTGCAGGAAGAATGTTGTTAAACTTGAGGTGGTACAGTAAAGATTTACAAGGACGTTATAGAGATATAGAGTTGTACAGCATAGAAACAGACCCTTTGGCCCACCATGTCCATGATGTTCAACAAACACCAAACTGCATTCATCCCATTTACCTGCACTTGGCTCATAGCTGACTATACCTTGGCTTTTTAAATGCACGTCCCGATGCTGCTTAAATGCTGTGAGAGTACTCAATTACCCTCTCAGGCAGAACGTTCCAAACTTTACCCACCCTCTGGGTTAAAATATTTTTCTCACATTTCCTCTCAGCTGTTTTCTCCTCAACTTCAACTGGTGCCCTCTGGACTTAGACACATTGAGAGAATCTTTCTCCCCGTGACCAATCTACTCTGCCTACATTTCTGATAATTTGGTATTCTTCAGTCAGATCCTCCCTTAGCCTCCTCTGCTCCAAGGAAACAAAACTCAGCCTGTCCAGTCTTGCCTCATAAAGGAGACTTTCCAACCCACTGCACCCTCTCCAATACAATTGCATCCTTCTGATAGGGTGGCAGCCAGACCTGCACACAGTATTCCATCTGTGGCCTAATCAATGTTCTATAAAATTGTAGGAGAAAGTGAGGACTGCAGATGCTGGAAATCAGAGCTGAAAATGTGTCACTGGAAAAGCAACCTGCTGCAGGAAGGATGTTGTTAAACATGAGGTGGTACAGTAAAGATTTGACCTGCTGCGCTTTTCCAGCAACACATTTTCAGCTCTATAAAATTGTAATAAGACTTCCTTTCTTTTAAATTGTACAGCTCAGGTACTAAAGACCAGCATTCTGTATGCCTTCTTCAGCAGCCTGTCTGCCTGAGTTGTTTCCGTCTGGGATCTATAGACTTGTATACCAAGGTCCCTTTGTTCCTCAGTACTCCCTTGGGACTTACCTTTCATTGTGTAATTCTTTCCCTTATTAGACCTCCTAAAATACATTATATCATACTTTTCAGGAATATCAGAGCCATTGTTCTACCGGCTGTACTCCTACTGTAGCCTGACACCGTCCCCTTCGCTGTCAACAGTGCTGCCAATTTTCATGTCGAAGAAGAAAGAACAGTACAGCACAGGCCCTTTGCCCTCCAAGCCTGCACCAACACATTTCGCACTTCCACACTAAAATCTCATCTACAAACATAGTAATTGTACCTTCTGCATTCACATCCAAGTCGTTAATGTACACAATGAACAGCAAGTGTCCCAGCACTGATCCCTGTGGGACACCGCTGGTCACAGGCTTCCAATCACAAACACAACCCATCACAATCACACTTTGCATCCTGTCTGCAAACTAATTTCAGATCCAGTTTGCTTAAGACTCCAAGAGCCAATCTTAGACCAGTCTTTTATATGGGACTTTGTCAAAGGCTATCGGAGTTGCCTGTACCTGCCAGAATAGAGTGGCCCATATCTGTTAACACAAACTGACCGATAAGTGGAAAGTATAATTAAACAGCAAAATGTGAGAGACAATGGCAGAAACTAAGCACATCAGCCTGCTCACACACTGAGGCATAATGATTCCATTGAACAAGCCACTCAGAGGACAGTAAAAAGGACCTAGCCTGTTCACATTCGAAACAGTTCTGACACGCAGACCTAAGGTCTGAGAAACAAGTAACTCCAGCCACATTAAATGAAAGGGAATTGTGCCAGTAAATGAACAGGCACCAGATGTTAGATACAGCCCATTAATCCCCTAAAACAACTGAGGGGGCAACAGCTAGAGTTATCTTATACTACTCAGTTTCGTAACTGTATGACTTTACACATTTTAACTAACTTTAAGAGAAATCAAAGTTACAAATTTATAGCAAGTAATGCAAAATTAACTGTTTTCTGTTTTTTCTTCATATACAATAAGGACCATGGGGCATGTAAGAAGAGCAATAGAATTTGATTAAAATTAAATACAATGAATAACAGCATTCAGGATGTCCCACAAGATAAGCGAGACTGACAGAAGCCCGAAGCAGTGTAGCAAGTAACTCTGGAATGTGAACAAATAGGAGACATAGAAAGATCCCAAGGCTCAGAGATTACAGTATCTGCTAATCACCTTCAGATCATGTTAACCAGGAGCTGTCCAATGGATGCCCATCATTGATTAGGTGTCTCATAGGATAGGGTATGCAAAGTAAGAAGAAGGAACATATAAATCACATTGTATGTGATTGTTCACAGAAAGTGTACAATAAATACTGCTTTTTTAATTGTAAAATCAGAGTGTGCCATGGCGCTCACCTCCGAGGCCAATCTCAGGGGAAGATCCTTTGGCACTCTCCCGGCATTAACTGGTTTCTGGTTGAAGAAACACCTACCACTTGCCTGAATCCTCCCTGCTTCCTGAGTCTTTCTTCTTTGGTCGGTGGTTACGCTCCTTCAAAGGCCTTTTTGTTGTCCATGTAAACTATATCAACTGCACTACTCCCATCAGTACATTTCGATGCCAGAACTAGAGGATTTGAGTTATGGGGAGAGGCCGAATAGGCAGTGTTTTTTTTTTATCCCTGGACTGTCTGAGGCTGAGGTATGACCTTATTGAGGTTAATAAAATCAAGAGTGACATTGAGAGGGTGAATATGCAAGGTCTTTTTTCTAATGCTGGAGAGTCCAATAATAGAGGGCAAAGGTTTAAGTTGAGATGGAAAAGATTTAAAAAGCATGTGTGGGGTTACTTTATCATTGCCGAGGGTGGTGCTTGTATGGAATGAGCGACCAGAGGACGTGGAGGTGGTGGGTACAATTACAATTTTTTGTAGGCACCTGGATTGGTACATGAATAGGAAGGGTTTATAGGGCGACAGACCAAATGCTGGCAAATGGGACTTGGTCAGATTAGGATCTCTGGTCAGCACTAACAACTTGGACCAAAGGACCTGTTTCTGTGCTGTATAACTGTATGACACTCTGAAGGCCAGACCTTGATATCACTACTCTGGATCAGTGGTGCTGGAAGAGCACAGCAATTCAGGCAGCATCCGAGGAGCTTCGAAATCGACGTTTCGGGCAAAAGCCCTTCATCAGGAATAAAGGCAGAGAGCCTGAAGCGTGGAGAGATAAGCTAGAGGAGGGTGGGGGTGGGGATAGAGTAGCATAGAGTACAATAGGTCAGTGGGGAAGGAGATGAAGGTGATAGGTCAGGGAGGAGAGATGGCCTCTTGCAAAAATGCCATCCCGTATTCCCAATTCCTCCGCCTCCGCCGTATCTGCTCCCAGGAGGAGCGGTTCCACCATAGAACACACCAGATGGCCTCCTTCTCTAGAGACCGCAATTTCCCTTCCCACGTGGTTAAAGATGCCCCCCAACGCATCTCATCCACATCCCGCAATTCCGCCCTCAGACTCAACCCCTCCAACC